>NC_048306.1:86661574-86906892 GCF_013100865.1 Trachemys scripta elegans
TGCATCCGAAGAAGTGAGGTTTTTACTCACGAAAGCTTATGCCCAAATAAATCTGTTAGTCTTTAAGGTGCCACCAGACTCCTTGTTGTTTTTGTAGATACAGACTAACACGGCTACCCCCTGATACTTAACCTCCCTCCAGCCACACACTCCTAGTTGTCACCTACCCTCACACATGGGGACCCATATGGGATATCATTAAACAGTTAATAGGAACCATATATTCTGAAATAAATCTTTCCCAACACCCCTTTTCTGGACTTCAATACTCCCCCCCTCCCTCCGACACTCAACCTCATCATCAGAAGCATCCTCCCCACTGATCAGTACTCACAAACTCAAACTGGCACCAGACCCTGCCAGAACAGATGCAAAACCTGCAGACATGTCTTCACTGCTACATGATCAGTTCCACCTCCCATAACACACCTTTCAAGATCCTACACATGCCTATCACAAGCGGTGTACCTTATCCAGTGCACCACATGCCCAATAACAACTATGTTGGTGAAACCTGACCACCACTATGCTCTCAAATGAACTTGCACAGAAAAATGATAAAAGGCAAAAACATGTCGCGCATGGGCAAACACTTTTCACAAAACTATCACTCTGTAGCTGACTTCTCAATCTTCGTTCTCAAAGGAAACCTACAAAACATCTTTGGAAGACAAGCCCGGGAGCTTAAATTCAGTATTTTGCCAGATACTAAAAATTATGGTCTTTATAAAGACACTAGATTTATGGCTCATTACAACAATCTGCACTCAATAACTCCCCTTTTTTGTCCTATGACTCCAGTGTTGTTAACAAGCCACTTCACCTTAAAATACATGTTAATTATTTATGCTAAACAATTTATGCCACCTTGTATTCAGCTGACACAAAGTACCTTTCCCAGATCTGAAGAAGTCTACGTCGCTCGAAAATGTCTCTTTCACCACCGAAGGTGGTTTAATAAATATTACCTACCCACCTTGTCCCTTTAAAATTTGGTCATTTATATCCTTTTTCTAAGGCTTAGATTTGTGATCTGTTTCTGTCTAGCTGATTAAAGAAAGAGTCAAAGGTTCATGAAGCTAAAATGGAAAGCAATGGCCTCATAAATCAAAGCCTTATTTTGACAGCGGTTCTATGTGGAACATACATGTGCGATCATCCCTGTAAAATGAACAACAGACAATTTCTTCCACATAATTAAATACTAAAGGAATATTTCCCCCGATATGTAGGAAAAGCCTTACCAGATTTGCCCGTTACTTTGGGGTATGATCATTTATTAGGGTTACTCTTCTGGGGCGGGGAGAGGGGGGTTCTGTAATTCTATCAATGTACTGCTTGTGTCACCTGTGTTCTCATACAGAACTCTACTTTTCCCTGCTGCAAGTTCTCTCCCAATGGAGCTAACCTGCAGGACCTAGGTTCCCCAGGGCTGGGTTCTTCCAGCCCCAGAATCAGACAAACACACATATTAACAGAGCGTGTCTGAGAGGACTGGGTTAATCAGCACTCCCAAGCTGACTCCTTATGTGTCCCTGGACTCAGTAGGCTGGGTCAAGCAGCATTTCCAAGCTGTCCCCCTCATATGCCATGGGCACCGCACCAGAATAGAGCACACCTGAGCAGGCTGGGTCGAACAGCACCTCCAAGCTGCCACCCTCATATGTTCCAGGTTCACCACATCTCTGTCCCCACTTTTACGTTACAATTATTATGGTACTAACCCACTTGATGAGCGAACGCCACAGGATTTTTGGGCGCTGCAGGGATTTTTACCTTAGGTACAAGGAGTGTTGCTGCAGAGCGAATGAAGAAACCAAAAAACACCCATGGGAGGAAAAGGGGGTGGGGGAGGGGAAGAGAGAGAGAGAGAGAAGCAACCAGCTTAACCATGGAAGTTTATTGCCAGGTAATAACCATAAGGGAGCCAAACAAAACAATTATAATATTAAATCCATCTTACATTTGATTATAAAAGTCAGGTTTAGAAAACTATCACTGATCACACAAGTCAGGATCCGAAGGCTATACCGAGAGAGAGAGAGCACGCGCGTGAGCGTGCTGGGTTCTCACCTTTGTGAAGCTTGAATCGTTGGTGGTGGTGGTAGCTGAGGGTCCGGAGTGCTAGAGTCAGGCAGAGCCCCCAGCACGACCAGTCGGAAGATGAAGTCCCACTGGAACGGATGCAGATTTTGGATCCAGGCATCAGAACACTTACTTGAGCATGGGTAGGGGTTGTTATAGGGAAAGAACTATGGCTCAAGGAAGAACACTAGATTTGTTTATGGGTAAACTGATGGCTCAAGGGAGTATACCAGTTGTTTTGTTCAGGTTAGACAATATGAACTGATCATTCCTGGCGATGGGCGGTGTTCCTTGGAGGGAGCTCACAATGCAATTAGGGAGCTTCACTATTTTGGATACCAATAAAGAATTTATTACTAGAATTGGTCAGATAACTACTCAGGTGTGTGTGTGTGCAGGTGTGGGTTCATTAACATCTGGAACCCCCATCATGCAGTGCTTCCCTGCTTTTCTGGTCCCAGAATTCCATGTGGTTTTTGCCTTGGAATCTCTGTTCTCCATTCTGTATGCTAATGGAGATGCCTCCCTGGCTCATCTTTGATGCAAATGAGGCTAGGGGAGTTTCCTTAATCCTGTCACCCTTGTCCCAGGGGTTTAGGTGCGTCTCCCACTGCCTTTTCAATGCTTTTTGTAAGTCTTTCTTCTGATTGGTTTTGGTTCAAGCAGAGGTCGGGGCGGTGGGGAGGTCTTTCATAAGTCAGACAGGTTCAGTACTGTGTCCTGGTTCCCCAAGAACCCAGAACTCATAGGTAACAAAAGGCTTGTGAGAAAGATCACTAGAAAGCAGAATGCAATTCAATGCCAGTCAAGATAACTGAGAAATGGGGGGGGGGAGAGGAGAGGGAAGATGGACAGGGGAGAAGAAAGAGAAAGGGACAGGTAAAACAGGCTTTCCATATCAATAGAAAATACTATTTATTTCATTCCAGGCAGACCCCCATAATATTCTATTGTTTTAATAAATCAAAGTTTGTTTGGGAGCTCCAGACCCCCACAATTTCTTTGGAGAGTTTATGCCTGCTGCTGAAACATCTCATCTGAAGGATAACCATCTCTGTTGAGCTTCATTGCCACCACATTTACTCTCCTTTTAAAATGAGTTGCTCACTTGTTTACACTCAACTCTGATTTAATATTCATTCAATTATTAGCTAAACATAACTGAACTTAAGCCCTTCTACATTTTTACTTCATTCATATGCTAAGAAAAACATAAAAACAAGTAACTATCACAAGAAGTCGTAGTTCTTTGCCCCTTTACAATCCCAGATTTTCTAAATTTTGTTTAACATTGTTTACTGGACTGGTTTTCACATTTACTCTGTAACATCTTTGTTAAAACTCACATTTAGAGTGGATTGCTAGAGGAAGACCTCTTCCGAAGTGCTTGAACTGCTATATTAGAAGACTGCAAAAAGTAAGCCGCTCACCAGTTACTCTTATTTACATAGAAGCTGGGAAAAGGAAATGTGAAGATGTACTCTACAATCCCAGTTCAGACATATAGGCCCTGATAACTCCATTGTAACCATGTAGCACCTTTGGATAGGATGCAAAGGTACCTATAAAACCACTTATGATGTGGGTCCTAGATTGGGTCCGTGCTAAAATAGTCCCCTCCAGAGCAAGTTAGAGCAACCCGGTGGTTGCTCTAATGTAAGCTACCTGCACCAAATGCTGGTTTCTGCAGCTAGGGATCATGATGTGCAGGGGATGGTCTACTCATGCCTCTTTTCCATCAACAGAAAGTAGTGAACCCACAGCCATCACACTGCCTTTTTGCCACAAGAGTATCTACCTTCCTTGGGATGACCCTCCTCCAGCCAGCAACCAGTTTTAAGGATGCTTTACATCAACAGCATGGCAAAAACTAGTCAACACAGGGAGGATGTAGGCCACTTTTTGAGCTTGAGAATTTTAGGTAATTCCTTTCATGAAAACTGTTTTCATGTTTTGTACTGCGCCAAAGCTGACTGTGACCTTCAAAGAATCACCACATTGGACTCAAGCAGTCCAGTGTATTGGAACATCTGAAAAATTCACGACAAAGCCTAACTGATGTAACATTTGGACACCAATTCTAGGGCTCCTGAATCCCTAGGCAAATCAGCTACAATGTGTCCCTCACCACCATTAACAGACTTGCAATTACTGAAAAATTGGCTGCCAGCAAGATAGAAACAACTCGTCTTTCCTAAAACAGGATAGTTTTAAATACAGTTCTTCTTCATGGGAAAGGGTACAAATAAAGCTAATTGTCATGTAAAATGTATATACATTTCAGAATGTCATTTGCTGAACAAAGTCAGCTATGTGTGTGTATGTAGACACACACACACACATATATATATATATAAAAATAAAGTATTGTAATTCAGTGCTCATACTTGAAATGCTTAAGATAGTAATAAAGAAAATGAAGTGATATGGATCGGTGTTGTGCAAGCTTCCTTCCTGAACCAATATTAGCAGTGTACCTAGTCCTGTTTCCCAACAGCCTCAGCAATTTTAAAATATATGTTAATTAGATGTCATAGTTGGGATGTAAAGAAATGCTCACTGGGATGCCTGTCACATATTTTAGCTTTATTTGAGATTTAAACCAGATTTGACAGATTACCCGTGTAATTTGTCAGCAACATGAGTGTAATCCCAATGCAGCACCTTGCCTTTCATCTTTATTTATTTTTATTTTTTTTTAAACAAACAGCTACTTTTGGGTCCTTTGTTTTGTCTTTGATTTAATAATAGAAGTGTGGCTTAGTATCTTACTCAAAGTTTAATGATTGATCACACATTTCAAAAAAGTTTGCTCTGAGATTGAAATGGAAAACAGGAAAGCTCCCTTTTTTTATGGTATGATTTAAAATGCCACTGACCTAAAGCACCCACATAATTTTCTTTTACTTCTTACATCTAGTGTATATTCTTTAATTATAGGGAAACAGGTTACACATTTTTTGTTTGCATACAAGCAGACAAACTAACAGATGTAAACTATTTATTGAATATTTGCCACCAATATTGTTAAATACATAGTCTTGCAGTTTTTCGCTTTCAAGTTAAAATGTCAGAAATAGAACACCAAATATTTACAATTCTTATAAGGAATGTTACATAATGACACATTAAGGCGTAAATTCTTTTGGCTTATAATTCTGAAAAGAATGATAATAGCAAAGAGTGATGCAAAATCTTCATCGTGAGATTATGATTAAGCTACGTTTTACAAAAATATGGTGTAAGATGGCAATAATCCCATTCGAAATCCTGCATTAGGTCCCTTCAAGAGGGACTGATAATTTATACAGTCAAAACTTTAAAATTTACATATAAAGGTATCCTATCCACCATTGAAAAGTACAACTCTCAACATATACAGTTTTCAGGCCACAGTTTTGAAGGTTTGGAGTATCAAGTTGGTTTGATGAATTAGTCGGTTGGCACTTACGAACACATTTATTGCCCTGTTATAAGAAAAAAAACATATTTCAACACCAAGAACAGTTTCAGACAAATATAGACTGCTTTAAAATGCTTATGCAATAAATTTTAGTACCAAATCTGGATAACTACATGCATCCTGGCTCAGCAAAACCTCACAGTGAAGCACATTCAGATGTTTTGCAGTATAGCAGCCTCCATTCAATTTACAGCTGGTGACTAGGTAACACAGTCTTGCATGCCTTACCCATGCAAAGAACACTAGCAACTGATGGTAGGATCTTCAATACTTTTGGCTCCTGAAAATTTAGTTTAAAAACCCAAAGCTAGCTAGAGAAGAGTGGAACAATGGCGAGCACTTACAAGTCCAGCTGAAGTTAACAAGAGTGGATGTTGACTAATTTACCATTTTCTCCCTCATCCCCATACAACAGGGCAACTATACTGTGTTGCTTCAGCATTGCTCAGTTATCTTTAACTTAAAAAAAGACCAAGAATGAGGTCAACACAGATGGGATTTTTCACCTCCTAATCCATAGTTGTCAGACTGCTGTCATTTTGTTTGCTTTATTGTTGCACTTTTTCTGGTGTCTTTTCAAAAGTCTTGCTTTGGGCCATGGCCAGTTTTATGCAGGTTATATCATTTCTTGCATCCCAACATAGTCATTAATTCAAGTCTCAGATGGGATCTCATGCAGTATTTTTCAGACTCTCCAAATCCTAGCACTAGCTCTTCCATGCTTTAAGATTATCAGATGAAAGGCACCACAGAAGTGTAATTATTAGTGTGTGTTTGTTCTGATAGCTTTTGTTAATCATCATCATTCCAGGTTTCTAGTTTCCCACGCTAATTTTGCCATTCTATCATTTGTGTAAACCTGTTACTTTCAAATGTATTTTACCATGCATATTATGGCGTATTCCTATACTAGAAGACCCTTTCAAAGCTGAATACAATCATTAGCAGATTGCTGCATCTTATTTATATCTCCTGACTGATGTCTGATTATTATAGGAAGATTGCTATTTATCCAGTTTGTTGGTGTTCTTCACATTCCTAGTACAGACTTAAGAACGATTCTATTCAGAACTACACTTTTAACCCTCAAACTTCAAGGCCCTGCACTGCAGTCACCATCTTCAGGCTGGTGACAGACATTTTGGGGGAATACTGTCAATCCCACTCTTAGCATCTGGTTCAAATACAAAGATTCCCTGCAATCACAATGGAATACCAAGAGTGATTCTCCCCTTCCTCCTAAGGTAGTTGAAACACCATATAGTTCACCACAAATATCTTTCAGCTCTTACATAAAACATATTGGGGACTCTGCATGAATATTAAAGATTCCATGCACTTGTGTCAATGTGTATTATGAGATAAATATTGGCCAAACATCTCGATATCTCTATACGATCTAATCAACTGTAGAAATTTGCTGCTATGTCCTTGACCAAAATTTCTCCTCTTCTCCTATTGGTCTGCTGACTACATCTAACTGGTGCTTATATTATCTGAAAAGTAATTTGAGACATTGCAGTATGAAGGAAATTTTCTAAATGTAAACTATCAGGGTCCTGCATCATTTTAGCATTTCTACCATTGATTTCAAAGGGAGCAGGGGAGGTGATCACTTGTGGTTTGAGGACAATATCCCTCATATAATGGTGCAATGTCTCCACAATGCTCTCAGCCTTTGTTGACTTTGACACAACGGAATGGAAAATGAAAGCCGGCTCTCCTGCATGGAGACAGACAAGCAATACCAGTAGGCTGCAGATTCCGCCTGCCTCCAAGACATGTATTAGACTATGAAATCAGATCTTCTTCCATAACAGTAAGTGACAGTGAAATACCATGGCACAAGTGGATTCCAAAACACAAAAAGACATGAACCTTGATGAAATGCTCCCCCCCCGCCTTTTTTTTTTTTTTTTTTAAGATGAAAAATTAGAAGGCACATAAAAAAAAAAATGTAGACATCTATATTCAAACTGCCATTCACAAACCACCAGTTGTAAACATTAAACATCTGTGCAGATTTTTAGTTGGCTTACCTTACTATTGTCCTGTTCTCATAGCTATATATATATTATAGAAAGTGAATCACAATATTCAAAATTACACACCTGATTACTTTGTCTTGATGTTTAAGTATTCATAGGTTTATTCTCCCTTTACAGACACACGGAGAAATGAAGATAGACAAATGCCACGGCCATGAGAGCCCATGTAATTTAACACCATATAAAAGGGAACACACACATTTATTGTTGTGAAGCTGCATTCAAAAGCATACTTACTTTCCATCTTTAAAATAGGTTTTCAGAGTATCACTGAAACTTTTGGAGTATTTTACAAACTCTTTCTTTTGGTGCTCAAGTGCCTAAAAATATACAAATCCACAATTAAATAAAAAAAAAAATCTCATTCAATACCTTTACAGAACAACATACTTATAGTAAACTAATCAGTAACAAGCTACAAAGGACTAGGGAGCAAAAACAAAAAGATTGAATTAAAGCCATGCAGATCCAGGAATTCAAAACATTTTGAAATGAAAAGGTAAGTGATAATGGAATTTAAGTTTCTTGTCAGACATTTCCAGAAAATGACACATTATACTTTAATATAATATTTTTAAAATTATACAACACTGACACATCTATACATATTAAAAACCCATGCATACTAGAAGAAATAAATAGAAAAAAAGTACATGGCCTTAGTGACAGATTTGAATTGGTTACACTGCTTTATCTTTTCTTTTCATGTACACTTCCTTCTGACTCACTAAATGACTAGCTAAATTCTACCACTGACCCTTACACTATAAGAACGAAAGATCTTTCATATTTATATGTAGCAGTAATAATACAATACTACATGCAAATCTTAATTCACATACCCTCCGGTTCTGGTATTGATATTTCTTGAAGACATTATTTACTGTGTCAAGAAGTTCTTTTATTGCACTGGCGATGTCCCTATTTGATAAAAAAACAAACAAAAAAACACACAACATTTTAAGTTAGCCTAATTTAATGCTGAATTTTAATAACTTCCAGGAAAAAATCATATTTGATACTTATTTTTAAAGTATTTTATAGAAATAATGTAGATATGATGCAGCAAGATCAAATGCAAAGAACTAATCAAATTATATAGTACTTAAATCCAGATTAAGTTTAATGTGCTCCTTATACTCTGAAAGCTAGCATCTGCCCAATAATATGGAAACCTATGTTAAACAATACTATATACTCGCTTGTTTTAACAGTAAGAATCAAACTGTGTCTTCAGTATTCACAAACAGCTCCTAGCAATTTAAGGGGTAGTTGCGTGTATTGATCTAATAGCAGAATTAGATCCTTAATGCTTGTTCCAAATATGAAAAAAAAAAAAAATCATCCATTATGTACCTTATACTTAGGATACCAAGGGACTCAAAACAGTTTGGGATTCCTTGTAGCTTCCCCAATCACACCAAAAAAAAATTAAACTACCTGGCAGAAAATGTTTACATCTAGTCCCTTTGAAAGCAATTTGATGCCACTAACCCACACGTAGGACTAATGTGTACAACAGTATCTAGTTTTGCAGGATTTAAAATCAATTTGAAACAAGAACAGCTAGCATCTCTCTTATTGTATTAACAGTGGTCAGAAGAAAGGAGTTACTGTGTTGTACCATTTTCTTTATATCAAAACTCTACAATAGTGTGCACTGTTTTATAAACACCATTATATAAAATGCCAAAAATTACACTCTATATGCAATTTCACTACTATCTTACCAAAATTAAAAATTGCATTTCAGGATGTTTATAATCCCATTTCCTAGTCACTGAGCAGAATGCAGAGATCTAGGTACTCTTCTGATAGAGTGCTACAGGCTATTTCCTGCTTGAGAAATCGCTGACACTTTGTATCACTGTATCAGTCCAGAACAGTGAATCCAGAGTTCATTGAAAGTAACCCAACTAATCAAGATTGAGTTTTTGCATAGATATGACATCTTTGTCTGACCCTTTTTGTTTCATGTTTAACATTAGCTGTTTTCAGTTATATAACTGTTCCCCTTAGCTTGTGAATTTCAAGCAAACGCAAGCTGTATTGTTGGGACACGAACATGTCTTCCTTCACCCCCACCCCCTTTTATAAAAAGCAAAGGCACTGCCTCAACCCTTTTATTGAAATGTCAAGCTCAAAAAGTGAAGACTGCCACGCTGTAAGATAAGCACTTGGGAAAAACAAATGAAACCCACATCTGTAATGGAAATAGAAATTGAGAATTGTTAACCAATATAGTAAGCCAATGCTGTTTATAAAGCCAGGAGTTTTCAGCCAGTACAGTACAAAAGGACTTAAAAGTAGCAGTACAAACATGGGCATGTATAAGCCAATCAGCATTAAGAAAATTTTACCCCTTCATCCATCAGTATCCACTACCTACACATATACTATAGTAAGTTGTGTTGGTGTCAGGGAAGAAAACTATTGACATTTAGATACAATAGTACATTTACCTGGATACATGATATTACAACATGTATGGAAAGCCTCAAAACCAATAAAATTCAGTTGTAAGATTTATACATTATGTATTACACAAACCCCTCTAAAATCTCTCACCAGCCAGTATTGCCCCATCTGTGCATTCAAAATCCCCATTAAAAAAAACCAAAAAGCAAGTAATTGAAATATAAAGTGTACAGATTAAATAGCATTATATCATCATATTAAGCGAACCATGTAACTATAGATTCAACCATTCTCAAATAAGCTGCATCTTGTACTAAGTTAACAACTGTTAGCACATATAGCATTATTATTATAATATTTCATGGACATTAACTAACTTATCCACACAACGGATGAGTGACTTGCCTAAGACCACAGAACAAATCAATGTCATGGTAGTAACACTGTTAGTCTCATGCAATTATTTACTACCTAAATAATCAATCCTGTCCTATATTTATTAGTATTGTGATTTATATTTTACTTCTATGACACAGTCTATGCGTAAGTGGAATATTGTAAAGGTATTCATCACACATTACAACAGAACTATTTTTTAAATGTATAAGCAAGATTAGTTTCCATGATCATGAAAAGTCAAACTACAACCAAAGTCCTATTTAGCTACAAAACAAGCGCAGCACAAGCAAAAGTAGTACAAAGTATCTTAATGCACCAGCACTTCTTCCACATGCTACATAGAGATGCATTGTATGCTCCCCAACTCCTGCTTCCAGTTGGCAATAGATAGAGCCAGGCACCAGTCATGCTCTCTGAACAGGCTGGTCCATTCCTCTAGAGGAACACAGTACTGCCAAAAGCTCAAGGAGCACTGAAAGTACCATATCACATCACTAAAACACATATAATAGTATCTTAATATCCAAGTCAAGGCTTCCAGCTTGATCTGCAGATAAATACAGAATGCAGCACTTACTTGATTGTCTGAAGAAATCTCACTCTATCATTGATCTCATCGGGAATCTTACTGAGAATCTGTTTAAGTGCTCGTGCCTTTTCATTTAGGTCTTGGAATTCTGGCTCCGGCCTTTCAATCATATACTCTGATAGGCAAAATAAATAAATAAATAAATACAAGAAACTATTACTTACCCTCAAGTATATTTCTAGTGACACTGTGGATATTGCTATTCATAAAGTTCCATCAGTACTTCAAAGTTCTATTTTAAAAGATGTACACAGACCAGCATTATGCATGTGCAATGGATTTCTATATTGATAGAAGCACAGTCTGTTTGTTATAAATGCCTTTACTTGATTTTATCCACTCAATTCAAAAAATCCAGAACATTCATTATTTTAATGTAATTTACAAAAAACATAATGCAGGGAAGATCCACTGAACGGAATGACTGCATTGTGCTAATCCAATACAGTATGAAAAAAATTTACCAAATGGAGTGAAACCCTCTTACAGTGAATTCCTGGTTCTATGGGGAAACCCCCCCACCATATTAGAAAGAACATTTTGCCTCCCAACTTGTAGAAAAGACAGATTTCATGCTATACTGAGTGAATAACATGCACTGTACATTCTAATAATTTATCATTTTCACTGCAGAGGTAAATTATGCTTTTAGAATTACAGAGTATAATAAATATGAAAGTTAAATTACTATGTCCAATAAAATACCCATGCCACCATAAGTGCTCATTATAATAGGGTTTTTACTATATTGAAACAGGATTTGTAAAAAAAAAAAAAAAAAAAAAAAAAACGCTCACTAAAATGAAATCTGTCCTGAAAAATAAAACTGACAGATTTTCTATGCTAATTTTCAAATTTAATGTAACATTTGTCTCTGAAAAACAGCATCAAAAGGTAGGCTTATACCCATCAATATCAAAGAACATGGGTTTAAATGCAATTCCCACCTCCCATTCCCAGAGACGATAAATACCTTCTACATCATCTGCGGCCATACGCAGAAGAGACTCCGTAAAGTTCACTTCTACGCTTTTTTTCTCCAGAATTTTCATAATGATGTCTTGTGTGAGACCTGGATTTTCTTTTTCAGCCTATATTATAAAGAACATTTTGATTAAGAAATATTTAGGACTTGAGTGACATTTTAAAGCATAAAGCTAGATTTCAATGGGACAACAGATTGTACATACAAGATCAAATTATTAGGGACTAGAGAAGTTGAATAGACTCATAACAGCAGACCACTTTGTAAAGTATTCTTCCACGATCGCATCAATGTTTCTTGAACTACTGAAGAGTTTTTGCATTAGCAATTTTTCCCAATAAGTCGTTTCACCCATTTCCATGAAAAGTATTTATGGGTATCTCACACTCCCCCTTTACCTGGTTTTACCCTCTGAATAAAAATTGAAAACATTAAAATTATATTGACATAGCAGGCGAGAAGACATTTTATATATTTCTACTTAATTCCTCTCAACTATATTTTTTTCAGATTATACAGATATTGTGATTTTCAATTTGTCCTCATAACTCTCACATATCACCAGTATTACTTTTTCATAGCTTTTCAAATGCTTCAGTGTTTCTTCTAATGGAGTGTCAGTAACAGAAGATGACACTCTTTGCAGGTGTTACAACAGATCTGCATAATCCAATAACTGGCTTCATACATGGCTATTGCTCCTTCTTGTATTTTAATTATTTTCCACTACTCATGTTTACTTTAGTCCCTACCACCTACTATTACAATATATTCCCTTTATAAAGAGATTTTGTTACTTAAATTCAATAATCCTTAAATGTAAATATTCATTTAGTTGCACTAAACACAAAAACGTTATTACCCCTTGGGTCGAACACAATATTTCACTCTCCCACATGTCAAATATAAATCCAAAATAAATCTTTTGTTTAAAATATTTTCAAAATCATTACCACATAATATTCAAACATCTTACAAGAACATAGTCCTAAGAAACAAAGTAAACACAAAGCAGAACCCCCTAAAAAGGTGAAAAACAAAAAATTAGAGATGTTTTTACACTAAATTGTTGTTGTAAGCATAAAATATTAATTCTATTTTTATCCATGTAATCAATAAAAGGTCTCTATACACTGTTAAATTATCCGTTTTATTTTTAACTCAGTTCTCTCACCAGCAGCCTAGATATGTACTATTTTCTTATTAGACAAGTCAACTGTCATAATGTTTTCCTGTCATACATTTGGATTTAATTTTTTCCATCCATCTACCAAATTATTCCATCCACCTTCACTGATGACTTCCTCCTCTTAGTTTTTGAATTACATGGATAGTATCTCTCAACTGTCTGATTTTATTCCAGTCATGTCATGTCTGAGTCTCACAACCTCACAACAGCATGTTGCACTACACTGCACTGATAGTAAGTGAAAACTTCTTATCCAAAACTCCATTCCAGTATCAGAGTTCATAGCTTTGTACTCATATACCAGCTTGGATTTAATTAGAACTCAAGAAAAAATACCTGGAAAGCTTTTAAACTGGAACACAGAGGGAAAAAAAGATTATTTCGCTGTAATACTGTTTCTCTGAATCCATCATCTTGCAAGATTTTCACGGTTACATCTTAACGGTTTTGTTTTGTTTTTGTTTTTTGGGACCCTTGCGTGCAGTTGTAATCCTCAGGTTTGCTGGTGAGGAGACAGAGCACTTTGGTATTAAAGCTACCCTAATAGGTTTACAAGATGAAGCCAAGTCTGCATCAACATTGGCAATGCTGGCACTGAATCTCAGTACTCAATAGACTTGGCTGATGGGCTTTAGCTTTGAGGATTTTACTCTTCAAAGCATTCTGGACCAACCTCAGTACTGGACTCAAAGAGTCTCCTAGGGAATGCCTCAAAGAGAGCCTGAAGGTACTCCCCTTATTTCTTTAGCGTTTTACGTGACATCTACAGACATGTGGGCCTTCTGTACATCAGGACTGACTCAGAGGAAGTCAGAGCAAACAAACATGGTCACTAGCTTTTTGACATTGGTCTGTCGTGCACTAACAAGGTTGGAACCCATGATCCATCTTCCTTTCTCAGAGGCCTTACTTAAAATAAAGAAAAAAGAAGCACCAGTACGTTGTGCCTTTAAGGGCATTGAGGAAAGCACTGAACCAACATATATAGAACAAGTGCTGAGACAGGTATAGAACAAGGCGTTGAGATGGAAGGCATTGAGATGCCTAACAAATCTGATGCCAGAGCATCTAGACTCAAGTGCTGATAGACAGAGAACAATGCTGACCCTGGAGCATTGTACATTTAGTAGAGAATGCTGAAGTAGCGCTGAGGCTCTGACCAAAAGAAAAAAAATGCATGTTAGAACACCAAAAACATGCCAGTGACTCCTGGCACCAAGAATTTTTTTTTAAAAAAGGTATCAAATCACCTGATGAAAAGGCTTCAAAAATACAACCACCATACCAGACCTGGCTGAAAGTCAGGGTTACTGCAGGTGGACAGCCAATAAGACATTGTTGGGATCCCATGAAAAGGTGGAAAAATGACCAGCTCAAGGCCAGTGTCCTGTAAGGAGCTCCTTCTCCAACCATGGTCAAGAAGAAACTGATTGGAACATTTGGAGGGGAGTTTTTATACTCCATAGGAGTAACTAGTTCATGCTCTACCTTGTTACTGCTACCCACAGGATTAGAAAACTTTAAAAGCTAGTGAACTACTAGTCTCACATTAAAGAGCTAAGACTCTGAAGTGAAAATCCTCACAGAATGGACTCTTTAGAGAATATGAATTAGATTTCTCAGGATAGTCAATATATAGAGAGACTTAACAAATGCTATTACCTCCACTGTATATTTTTTAAGTGATTGCCAATTACAAGGGACCGCCAACAGCATTCTGTAAAGCAGAGCATATTCTAAGCCTTATATCAAGTGAAGTATCTCACTATTCAGTTGTATTTTTTGAGATAATACTTTCATGATATATTTGCTGCTAACAAGCAATAGCAATGGTTTTGTAACAATGTGCTGTGCCTCTAAGGGTATGTCTACACTGTACACTAAGCCCAGGCTGTGTCTCAAGACCCTCTTCTGTCCGCACACAAATCGATTTGACTGCTTATTGCTATGGTTTTATTTAGCACTACAAACATATATAGTTCTTTACAGAAAAGACAGAAATGCCCTGCCCAGAAGTGTTTGTAGTTTAATGCCTCCACTATAATCACTGCAATTTCCCCTCTCCATATACATACTTGTTTAATCAGGAAATTCCAGAATGTCGTTCCAAAATACATCTACAGCCCCAGTGAGAGAGCAGCTTAACTTCAATGAAGTCAAACTAAGGCAACAATGAAAACTGTACTGCAATAAAAGTTGTCTCATTGATGAAAACTGGTCTTCAGGCCACTAGATATCAGTGTTTTAGAGCAGAAATCAAGTACTATTTATAATCTACGTAGGCACCAGGTGCTTGAGATGCAAGTGATGTGACTCACCAACAGTTCCTCTTATATTTCAGCACAATATGATGACACCAGAAACAGAATCTTAATCTATGTTCAGAAGGATCTAACACCTAGTTTGCAGAAGCTAGCTAAGGAAATGTGCCCCTGATTCTATCAAATTTAAATTATGCTCATGTATTAATAGTTTGATTAATGCATTTAAGACCAAGCCCAACCGCAGAGCTGGAATTTCAAGAAGGTAATGAACTTCCTGCATTTCTGGCTCCACCCTGGAACTCGTGCCCCCTCCCACACCACAAACCCTTGCCTCAGCCCAGAGCCCCCTCACATACTCCAAACTTCTCTGCTCCATCCCTAGTCCCCTCCTGTATCCCAAACCCCTCATCCCTGGCCCCACCCCAGAGCCCGCACACCCAGCCAGAGCCCTCACCCCCAATTTTGTGAGCATTCATGGCCCACCATGCAATTTCCATACCCAGATGTGGCCCTCAGGCCAAAAAGTTTGCCCACCGCTGCCCTAGCAGGTTTCTAGGACTCCGGTCCTGAGTGCTTGCTGACCCAAGTCAGACTGATTTGGGTGTGGGCAGAAGTGGGGCTTAAATCAGAGCCCAGGCTTAGTGTGCAGTGCAGACATACCCTTAGAGGCACAGCACAGAATCTCAGGCCTACCACACAAGGAATTTGTTTTAAGTTTCAACATTATCTTTCCTCCTTATCCCAGGCAAGATTTCATCTGTATAATCTATAAAAGCAGTAAAATTAACTAGCCTAGAGCCAGTTTACCTCCTGTCATTTGTGGGGGTTGGGGGGAGAAGAGAACCACATACAGAGAAGAAGGAAAACTCAAGAGGCTCCTTGCAGAATTTCCACTGAAATGATTTACTGGAGACAGAGTTTGTCTGTCTTAGGCAATGAGCAGAGTGTTCAGAACCTACAATCCACCCATCTCCTAACTCTTCATTTAATGTGAAGTAGCAGTTGACAGTAAGTCTATACTAATGATGATTTTTACAAGTATCTTCTAAGGTTTTTACTATCAAAAGTGCTTAATAGCAGTACATTTAGCAATTACATAAAATAACTCCATCTCCCCCATGAGTCCAGTACAGAATAACACAAACTTTTAAACCAATCATACAAGTTTGAGACAGCCCAATCCATTAGCCTTTCCAAAGAAGTGGAAGCTGGGTACTCTCCTTGTAGGCCACTTGATTCTTACCAAATACTGCTTCTAAAACAAGATGGCACAAAGGGAAAATAGAGCAATAAAGCTGAAAACACATTTCTTTTAAACTGTGTTTCAAACATTTATTTATAGTGTTTTTGAGTGACACACACAACTTTTAATCATTCTTTATTAGTTTCTCACCTTAATAAAAGCTGCTCTCAGGGTCTGAGCTGCAGATAGATTTACTCGCTCTAGCTGCAATGAAAGTTTAGAATCATTAGTAACATGAATTTCATCATAACAAGAAATGTCAGTAGTTACCTCTGAGCTTCTGTTTGGCCTTTTCTGCCATAATGAGGAAGGACAGAACAAACAAGAGGCACTCAGTGGGTGGTCTCAATTGAGGGACAGAGGCTTGGAAATCCAACCACTGAGAAGAGAAGATTTTGCTCACTGTGGTCCCAAAATAAGCTTTAAAAACTGTAATGCTAATGGATAAGGCAGGAGTGTTGATTCTCCACTGTGTGCTCCTGAACTCAGAGAATTTGACCCAAAGACAGAAGGAGTTTGACCAAAACCCAGAGCCCCATGAACAAGTCTAAATTACTGCCAGTATTTGCAGGAAGAGACATGGCCCAGATTGGGGAAAAGATGTCTCAGTTCAGAACTAACATTAATCTTACAATATAGGAAGTTACATTTTAGATTAAAATTATCATCCAAAATGTTTTAATTGGGCCTTTATAAAAATAAAATATTCACTTTGTATAAAGCAAGTTTTCTGCCAACCTCAAGGACATCACCTCAGCTGAATCCGGTCCATACTGGGAAGATAATGGGATATGTCAAATCAGTAAAACTGGGTTGCATATTGTTATTTAAAACAAAATTAAGTATTAGCACATATTGCTGTCTTAGGAACTTGCAGAGTGTAAAAATTCATTTTGAATTGTGAACAATTATCACAAAGGACTGACAAAATTCAGCATACGCATGAAGACTACAAAGTGTATCATGCAGTAGCAGGAATATGCATAATACTTAATCTTCTAGGGTAAACTATGCCAAGGAAAATGTTAGTCCTTTTCATCTTATTCAAACTAGAACTTTAAGAAGCAGCAAAAAGAACTAAACTCAAATTACTCATGCCAGTAACAAGTTTTTTGTTGTTTGTTTTTTCTAAGTTTCAATTTGTGCATGTGTGTTGTCTATATTTATTTCTACCAGTGTTAACATTCTCCTAGGATCATTATTCCCTCAACAAGATAAGCCTTACCATTAATTGAGACCATAGAGTCACAGGACAAATACATACACTCACCAGTTTTACATTTTAGCCAGTTTAATTGTTGCAACAACATCTGCTTTCACAGATTTTGAGGCCAACAGGGAGCATTATGATAAACTTGTCTGACCTCTTACATAAGATAGGCCCAAAGAACTTCTACCAATAGCTTCTGCATCAAACCTGTATCTTCTGTTTGAGCTACAGAATACGTTAAGATATTTATCCATCGCATTCCCTAGGTGAATTGTTACAAAATAATTAGCCTCGAAGTTAAAAATTTGCTTCTTATTTTTAGTTTGAATTTATCTAGCTTCAGAGTCCAATCATTGGATCTCATCATTCCTGTTTCTGCTAGATTAAAGGGCTTCCCCTACTACTGGATCTCTTCTCCTATAGGTATTTATAGACTGTGTTCATGTCACTTCATAACCTTGGATAAATTAAAAAGGCTGACCTTATTAAGCCTCATGGGGGGGGGGGGGGGGGTAGCTCAGTGGTTTGAGAATTGGCCTGCTAAACCCAGCGTTGTGAGTTCAATCCTTGAGGGGGCCACTTAGGGATCTGGGGCAAAATCAGTACTTGGTCCTGCTAGTGAAGGCAGGGGGCTGGACTCGATGACCTTTCAGGGTCCCTTCCAGTTCTATGAGATAGGTATATCTCTATATATTATTATTATTTAAAGCATGTTTTGAGCTCTCAAATCTTCCTTGTAGCTTTCTTCTGAACCCTCCCAATTTTTCAATATCCTTTTTCAAGCGTGGACTCCAGAATTGGACATAGTATTCCACCAAGTCTCACTAATACCACGTACAGAGGTTATATATCACATCTCTCTTTCCCTCATTAAGCCTTCAAGGATCATGTTCATCCTCTTAGCTACAGTATCACACTGGGAACTCATTCAACTGTCATCTACCATGACCACTAAGTTCTTTTCAGTGTAGCTACATTCCAGAATAGTCTCCCATCCTGTAAGACCTATGTTCTTAGATTTATAACCTTGCATTGGGCTGTATTAAAACAAATGTTCAAATGGGCCCACCTTTCCAAGTGATCCAGGTCAGTCCATATAACTGATCTGTTTCGATCTCATTTTTCACTCCAATTTTTGTGTCACCTACAAATTTTACCAGTAATGATTTTATCCTTTTTTCTAGATCATCGATAAAGATACTAATTAGTAATGATTCAAAACAGATCACTGCAGGACTCCACTAGAAACACCATATCCCTGAGATGACAATTCCCCATTTAGTTTACAATCAGTTAACCAATTTTCAATCTATTGAATATGGGC
Source organism: Trachemys scripta elegans (assembly GCF_013100865.1). Classification (NCBI taxonomy): domain Eukaryota; kingdom Metazoa; phylum Chordata; order Testudines; family Emydidae; genus Trachemys; species Trachemys scripta. The sequence continues at coordinate 86,680,792 of NC_048306.1, forward strand.
TTCATTAATTTTGAATGGTGCTTCTTTTTCTTTAAAAAAAAAAAATCAGAATACCACATGGAACTAAGTCAAAGAAGGGAAAGTACATTATCAATCACATTTGTGATCACATCAATAAATACTAAGTTTATCCAACAAGACCTCTTTTCCATAAACCATGTTGATTAGCATTATTTATGCTACTACCCTTTATTTCTTTACTGATTGTCCCATATCAGCCTATGATTCTGCCTGGGATCAATGTCATCCTAACTGGCCTCGTTACCCAGGAATGCCATATAACCTTTTAAAATATCGTTATGACTTTAGGGAAGTTCTAGAGAACTGGAATAAAGTTAATGATACAAGATTTATTAAAAATCAAAGAGTTCCTTGGCCAATTCTTTTAATACTCCTGAATGGAATTTCTCTGATTCTACAGAAGTTAGTGTTTTTAACTTTAATAGCTGCAGTTTAATACCCTGCCTAGTTACTGATGGACTAGAAAGTATGTCTAACTTTGATAATTCAGCACTCACTTTGCCACATTTCTGGATTAGCCCTGTATTCAGAGTTAAATTTCCCACCTATGCAACATTTGCAGATAACCTTTGCTGTCAATACAGTGACCTTAAGGCACATCTTGAATATGAAACAATTGAAGTGATCCATGAATTACCTGCTATTTCTACGCTGATCTTACAGGAAAGTGTCTGTTCATCCACCATTTTCCACACACAGTTTTAAAATTTTACTCTGATTAAAAGATCAGTGATGTACTACAGCAGGGGTGGCCAACCTGTGCCTGAGAAGGAGCCTGTATTTACCAATGTACATTGCCAAAGAGCCATAGTCATGTCAGCAGCCCCCATCCGCTCCCCCCTCCTCCTGCCTGCCAGCAGCCCTGCTGATCAGCGCCTCCCCTCCCTCCCCGTGACCTTCCCCTCCCGCAAGGCCCTGTCCCTTCCCACTCCCTCACGCAGCCTGCAGTAGACTCTGGGGGGGTGAGGAGAGGAGGGAGGGCAGGGCAGGCTTCGGGGAGGGGGTGGGAAGGGACAGGGCCTTGGGGGAAGGGCATGTGGCAGAGGCAGCGGTTGAGCAGTGAGCACCTCCCAGCACATTAGAAAATTGGCACCTGTAGTTCCAGCCCTGGAGTCGGTGCCTATGCAAGGAGCCACATATTAACTTCTGAAGAGTCGCAAGTGGCTCTGGAGCCATAGGTTGGCCACCCCTGCACTACAGTGATCAGTCATGAAACTGATTACCACTATCTATTTCAGGTTCCCACCACTTAAACATAGCAAAAAATCTAATTTTATAAGCAGTAATCAAACCATTTAGGTGTTCAGCTTTGCTTCGAGTACCACAAAATGCACAGATTTCTAGCACCACGAGATCATTTTCTTTTAATTTAAAATTATATTTTGCTGTTAAATCCCATCTTTACTTCCCAAGTCACAAACTGAGGCATTGAAATAATTGTCCCAATGGAACAGTATTCTCTAAAATAGGTATTACTTTACACGGACAGGTTGCATCCTACTCTTTCCTCATTTCTAAAATTGGAGGGGGAGGGGAGAAATCAACTGCTACTTTAAATTTACGTTTTTTATACTTGCAGCCTGATCTCTCTCTCTCAAGGTCCTCCTTCTCTCTGAAAAACCAGAGTTAAGGAAAAGAAAGAAAAAAAAAAGGGCAAAAAAGAAAAAAAACAAATTGTTGAAAATGTTAAAGGTTACTGATGGCTTTCAAGGATAAGAAGGATGAAGAAATACAAAAAAAGAATGTATGGTAAACGTTGGACTTGAGGGCCTGGTAGGTCATCCTTGCATATCAAGGCAAACAGCATGTATTAGTGTGCCACTTGCCTTTTGGTTTTAGGTACCTTCAAGTCAGAACAGAGTATTACACTATGAAGAGGACAACATAGCTTACCTCATTAAAAACAGGATACATAACAGCATAGAGTGGCATGGAAACCATAGAAGTGGTCTCTGCTTCATTCTTCATCTCTTCCATTGTCATCCTCATTCAAAGATCCACTTCTCAAGAAAAATGCTATAAAAGCAAAGACTCCTCATTCACTGAAGTGGTTCTTCTTTTCCCTCGTTGTGCAAGAATACTTAAAGGACTTGAAAAATAAATTGCCCTGTGAGGGAAGGGAAAATACATATTATAAACACTGAACTACTGCCACAATTTTCAGATGAAAAGTTACTACAAATGGTTTCAAGTAGCATGATAATTAGAGGGGAAAAAAAAAAAACATTACGTTCACAAGAAAAGAATCCCTCAGTGAATGGGATTTCTTCTTAATGAAGTTCTAAAATTTTAAGTCACTGTAGCCCATCCAAGAATTTGTTTTGATAAGCAAGGCACTACTGGAAAGGCTACAGCTTTATCTCAAATTCTCATACACAACTTTTATTGAAAAAAGTACTGAAAAGGAGAAAGAATGAATTCTTCCCTTATAGTGTTTACATTGGAAGCTCTCACCACCACTAGTGAGCAGAAACATAAGATTTTTAATAATATAATTCACATATGTAAAATGCATACTTTTAAAGTGATATGTATTATAGACCTGAAATGGCAATACATATTTAAAGATGTACAATTACTATGAATAATAGAAATACAAACATACAATCAAATTTTAACCTATACACCTATGTATCTAGTTTCATTTTCAATAGAATCCTAATAATCACTCATTAAAAGATACAATCAATCATTATTACAGGCTTCCTCTGACTAGCTCAGTTCTCAATATGACATCTTGCCTTTAAATAAACAGAAATCTTATGTCTTGTTCCTACTCAGGGTGTGTCAGCAACTATGTTAGCTCAATGGAAAATAGTTGTTCCAGTAACTGAATCTGGTACTTAGAAGATCTCCACCCTACCCAACTCATCTAACTTGGAGATCTGCATCTGAGCACTGTATTGAAAGGGAAATACTCATATATCTACTTTATCTGGTTCATGAGAAACCCACATGATAAAACTAAATACCTGTACCATATTATCCAACTTCAGGATTTATCTGAGAAAGGGTGTTTTATTCAAACATCAAATCTGTAACAAATATTAAGGGATTTTTAAATATAGAATTAAGTAAGGGAATTCATTCTTTAATGGTCTTATTACACGTCAACGGATCAGTCCATTTTTCTTACTCATCTGTCACTTTGTCTCATATTCTGGTTTCTATCAACCATGATAACCCCATTTCAAAGTTAATTAGGGCTGCATGTTAACTGTTTTAGAATATGGGTGTTGATATAACAATAACGTTTTCTATCTATATTTCTCTCTTAATATTCCAACAGGAAAGGTTGACTACAGAATGACAGTAAGAATCTCAATGCTATTTATTGCAGAATCGTTGCATACCGCCTTTATCACCTAACTTTGCATGCCTTACTTTTGTGTTATAAAATCTTATTAATGCAGGATCATGCAACATTTTATATTAAATAACTTATTTTTAGGAGGGACATCATCTGAAAAGGTGTTGAATCTCTTCTGTCAGCATAGCTATCTCTACACCAGGGTTTTTGCTAATATAACTGTGTCAGCTAGGAGATGAGTTTTTTTTCCACACCCCCTGACCAACACAACTGTGGGCAACAAAACTTTGTAGTGTAGAAGTGGCCTTAGTGACTGATCTGAGGGAAATGGCAAGCAGAAGCTGGCAGTTGTAGACTGCTTGAGACACAAGGAAGGTTGACAAGCACACTGCATTCAAACCAGCTCACCACTGGCTTTTTGCATGGAGAATGCATGCTCACGCTTAAGCGTAAGCTGTGCTGCATAGCCAATGCATATACCGTGTATGGGGTAAAGGAGGATCTCAATTATATCTAAAGAAAGGGACTCTCAACACATATGTAGAGGATGAACAGGATACATACAGTGCAATTTCCAGATGCTGAATGTGAAAACAGTACAAAGACTCCAGATGTCTGCCTCCTCCAAGCATTAAACCAGTGTGCATTCAAGCCTGTATTCCAGTCCCTCTACTGACTCAATCTGCTTCTGCTGCCAGTTCAAAGACTTGATTCTAACTTTTAAAGTTGTTAATGGATCAGATCTCAGCTACAGTAGAGACTATCTCCGTGTTCATGAGCAACCAAGAGAGCTACATTCCTCTGGTACAATGAAGATCACAAAGCACAGAATCAAGCAGGTGAATAGGAGATAAGGCACTCCCAGTTGAGGGGATTTAGCTGAGGAACAAACTTCCAGAGGATATTAGAATAACCCAGACAGTGATCATATTCAGGATATGCTACAAGACTGTCTTGATAAAAGCTTTTCCACAATTATATTTAAACCAGTAATCCCAGCCTCCCTAAAATAAAATAAAAAACCTAACCCACGTAGAGCTTCCTATTCCCAAAAAAGAATAGCCAAAGAATCTAAGAAGTCACTTAGGGATTACCTATGCCCATCTAAAAGGACAACTACTTAGAATGGTAATGAGGATTCACAGGACAACGCATGTAGTATATGTGGTGGTAGTAGTAGTCTACGGCTCATAATAATGGAAATGAAGTAGGATGGGAAATCTCTGGCACCCCCTGGGAACCCACTTCAGTGACAAGCACAGCTACCATGAAGCTCATGGAAATTCTAGATTTCCAACAGAGTTCAGATTCTTTTTTGTTTGAATTTACAAAAAACTTAGAACATTGCCTCCACAGTGGACCTTACTATATATTCTTATTATACATATAAGCACGCATACATCTATACCTATACAAACACAACTATTCTAATCCGTAGGTGAATTTGCCAAAAATTAAACATACAGTCAAGTCAGAAGTAAAATCAGCAGGTTATCCTTACTCCAAAACCAGGAAAATAGCCTACTACAACAACAAAAATCAAGTCCTAACAACACCATCGCAAACAGCTGCCTTTATTGTGCTGCTCCCACCCCAAAATCCTGGATAACTAGAGAGGCATTACAGCATACCTTGAAGATTAACAAAATGAAGTTATTCAGACTGCAGGACTAAAGGGAAGGGGGGAAAAAGGCGTGCTCCAAAACTGAGAGCTCCTCACAAAAAAATGTCTGCCCCAGCTCCCACTCCTTTATACAGAGGAGTGTCAACACAAGCACCAAACCAACACCTTAAACTCCACCTGAAAATCAAGAAGAATTCAGTGCATATCACAAAGCACTGATGTCATGTGTTCCATACAAGATACACCACTTGAGACTCAGGTTGCTGCATCCTGCTAGTTGACAGTGTTCAGTGCATCTTAAAAGGTAACCCCATGTATAGCAAAACTGTAACCTTAAAGTGACAAAGGCAAGGATTACAGTAGCAAGGTCCATAGCCAAACAAAATGGTCCAACTCATAGCTAAGCAAAGATGGAGGGGAAATGTCTTCCTAAACATAGTGGGTATTAGTGACGAAGTGGGTATTCACCCACAAAAGCTTATGCTCCAATACATGTGTTAGTCTATGAGGTGCCACAGGACTCTTTGTTGCTGTTTACAGATCCAGACTAACAGGCTACCCCTCTGATTCCTAAACATTGTTACCATCAACTCCAGTTTGCAAGATCTACTAACAAACAGAATATCTCAATTCTCAGTAAGAGAGACATGATACTTTTTGAATTGTCTTCTGGCCGCTTCCCTCAAATTACCAGCATTGCCTTGGTCTTACCCTGATTGAACTTCAGCAGCTTATTTTCATCCATGCTCCAAACATTAAGCTAAGCAGTGGCAGTTTAGAGCTGTATGTCATCAGCGTACTGAAAACACCATATACCATACACCGCCTCAATAATCTTCCCAAGTGGGTGGAACCCTGTGGAATTCTACATGACAGCACCCTGGGGTATGGAAAAGCAGTTGCCTGACATCACGTTTTAGAAAAATCCAGAAAAAAATGAGGCTATATCTCATCAACTCCTCATGATTAACTGTATCAAAAGCAGCACGTATTAATCAGCATGCAGACAAATCTTCATCTATCACCAGCAGGAGTTCTCCCAATACCACCAGTGCAGTCTCAGGTCAAGATCATCTGAGGCATCTAGGTACTCAGAATTGTCTCACCATAACCTTCTCTATAATATTTTCCAAAAATGGAAGATTAGACATCAGACAATAATATAGTAGATTCCCAATGTCAAGTGTTGGTTTCTTGAGCAGACGCTGCATAACAATTTCCTCAGAGAAGCCACCATCCTACCCTGACGATTGGAAGCACTGCTAATCTGCAGCAAGTTCTTTCTCACTTTCTCTAGACAGAAAAAAGATAAGGGTTCAAAAAAGGTCAGGTTGAGGAACAATGAACCCCCAACATCCCTAATACATCAGACTGCAACTGGCCTAAACTCAACTAAAAAAAAATTAGCATTTGTCCTGACTAGATCCTATCCTGCATTCATGGAATCAGGCAGTTTGGTCCTTACCTATTTTTATCTGCAGAGTAATCAGAAATTTCCTAACAAGAAGAGCTTGATTCAGTCACCAAGTGAAGACAGGTGGCAATGTTTGCGATTTGATGAAAAATAGTAAAATGTGGTTTGTTTTAATCATGTTCCAACTTTATGAGTAAAGTAACTTTATTTAAGTTTCTAAATAATTAACCAGCTCTGAACAAAATATAAACCACTATACTAAACAATTTTTTTGTTTATTTGTTTTAGGAAAAATTGTGACAAACCTAATGATCTGTTCACTTTTGAAGGATCTTTTCTTTTATTGAATGAAAATTTAGTTTAGGTAGAGCAAATGACCACTGAATGACATTATAAACCTGAAAAAAGAACAGGAGTACTTGTGGCACCTTAGAGACTAACAAATTTATTAGAACATAAGCTTTCGGCTGTAGCCCACGAAAGCTTATGCTCTAATAAATTTGTTAGCTTATGCTCTAATAAATCTGAGGTGCCACAAGTACTCCTGTTCTTTTTGCGGATACAGACTAACATGGCTGCTACTCTGAAACCTAAACCTGATGAGATCAATAAAAGTTAAACCACTGTAACTTTGCCAGTCTAACTGGGCAAAAATAAAATAAAAACGGAATATGCACTCATTTGTATAGATTCTGGCCTCCCCTGCCTCACACACCAAGCAGTTTCATTTATCAGGGGACTAAAAGAATGTTATCAGAAAGTGAAATAATACCCCGTTAAAGTTTCAAAACTGGCTTGCCCAAACACTTTCTAAAAATAAAGAGCCACCTAAGCAGCAGCTATACTTGAGAAACTGTATGGCAATAAGCTATTCCAAAAAAGTTGTATGTGTATAGCAAAACTGACAAAAACACAATCGGGTATTTTATAACCTTTCAGACATTATTATAGAGACATTTATATAGAAAACATATATACAAGTAATTATAATTATAATTGGGTTTACTTGTGATAAAAATGCAACTGCATATTGGAAGTTAGGTACACTTCACTGTTGTGAATGTGGCTGAGTGCCACCATTTAAGAAGTTGTGCGAACAATTTACAGGAAACATGAAAATCTACCAGTCAGCTTCATTAAAACTGTTCTGAATCTCATCCGTTTTGCAATTCACTCCCATCTCCATACATTTTGAAATAGTGAACTTCAATGTGGGATTAGCACCTCAGACAGTCAAAAGGCAGATATATTAAAAATGGGCTGTGTTTATCTCTACCTGTCACTTACACAAGAAAGCCATCTTAAATTGGGCTCCAATTTTTGTACCTAACCAAATTAAAATGATTACAAAACCTAAAAGAATTAGCAAAGATCACTCCACCACTATTTAGTCAAGCAACAAATTATCGGCATGGATGCAATGCAACCACAGTAAGGAACATGGTGAAGGTGACAGTACTCATCAGTTCCTTTATCAAGTTCTCCCTCCCTATGCAGTCTCAGGAATTTGAACATAAAGCTATTGTTTCTATCCCAGTGATTTAATCAGATGCTTCTAGAAATTAAAATGCAGCATATATTTTAGAAACCATAATTAAAACTAAACTCAATGATACCACAACCCACCAAGTAAATTGATATTGTGAGGCTTAGACAAGGTGGTTATCTTTTATGGAAAATATGAAGAGTCCGGTGGCACCTTAAAGACTTACACATTTATTTGGGCATAAGCGTTCGTGGATAAAAAACCCACTTCTTCAGATACCATTCTTATGCTCAAATAAATGTGTTAGTCTTTAAGGTGCCACCGGACTCCTCGTTTTTGTGGATACAAACTAACATGGCTACCCCTCTGATATCTTTTACTGGACCAACTTTGGCTGGTGAGAGAAACAAGCTTTTAAGCTGCACACAGCTCTTCTTCAGGTGAGCTTATTTCCTGTGATACGGAAGCAACACAGAGGCTTGGCCCTGATACTGTTAGGCTGGAGGAGGGAAGTCAACCAACCTTGACAGTCAGATGTGCTATTTAAAGGGACAGCCAGGTTACAAACTATTTGTTTTAAAATTTCCTTAAGTTCCTCTTCAATTATTAAACTGGAAAAACACATCAGCATTTATGCTGTTTACTTTTTGCATTTTATTCAACTTGGATAACAAATAGGTCAGTTTCACTTTCTGCTTCTCATGCACACTACTGCAAGACTGGAGTTACAAAGACTACCAAAAAGAAGTTATGAATGACTCCCATCATTAGATTTAATAAATATTTTATAAAATCTACATTTGTAAATCAAACCAACCCCCCCCCCCTTTTAAAATATTACATGCCAAGGACACATAAGATACACACCCAGGCCAAGATTTTCACAAGTGAGGGAAGGTGCCCAACTTGTCATTCAGAAACTGCTAAATCTGAAAATCGGGCCCCCTTAAAGAGGTCTCAAAATGTGGGGGGAGGGGAAATAGCCACACAGCATCACTAGCCCCTTGGCCTCCGGCACGCAGAGGGGAGGCAGAGGTGAAGCCTTGCGATAGGGCCGAAGGGCAGCCGCTCAGGGCCCGGGTCGGGCTGTACACCTGCCAGCCGCTGGCTGACCCCCTCCGCCTACTGCTGTTTGCCGGGGCGGCGAGATGCCCGCCCCCACCCCTGGGATCCCAGACCCCTCCCCCATCCTAGGGCATTACCAGCCCCTCCCCCACAGCGGCTCCTGAACTGCCAGGCCCCAGAGACCGCCCCCGCCCCGCCGGAGACCCACAGCCCCTCTGAGTGAGGCCCTCAGCCGGGGCCCGCATTCTCCAAAGCGTCCTACGCCCCTAACGCAGCGTAGCCGCGAGGGAATCACCAGGCCCTAGGAAAACACACTAGTGACCCTGCCGGCCCGTGGGAGCCGAGCGCCTCCTTCCCACCCTCCGAAAAGGGGGCATACACAGTCCGGTACCTTACCTCCCCCCCTCCCCTCGGGGACTTTAACGCTCTTCAGTGGGCTCCGCTACCGCGCCGGAAGTCCCTGCCGAGAAGGAAGCGTCCGCCGCTGTTACCACACACCAGGCGTTGTCCGGAACCAGCCTGCAGCCGCAGGGGCCCTTGGGACCTGTAGTGCAGTTCCGACGAACTACAACTCCCACAAGGCAATGCGAGGGGGAGGGCGGGGGCGGGAGCGAGAAGAGTGAGAGGAGGAGCGGGTGGAGAGCTAGCCCAATCGGAGTGCCGGTCCGGAGGAGGGGGCGTGGCCCCCAGAGGGGCGGGGCAGGCGTGAGAGTATGCAGGCGTCGGCGGGCGCCACAGAAACAATTCCTGAGGCGGTCCCTGTACTAGCCGCAGCTCCAGCACGGGGAGTAACCCCAGTCTAGCGGAGCCGGGGCGGGGGGCGTCCGCATCTGCTGCAGGAGCGCTCCAAGGGAGGTAAGCGCCGTCAGGGACTTCGCGGTGCGGGCAGCCCGGGTGCGCGTGGGGGGCTCCCCGCCCTATGGAATCATTGGGGAGCTGCCCCCCGTGTTGAATGCACGTTAGAGGTTTGCATGCCAATTGACTTCGCATTCCTTGTTTGGGATCTGTTCGAAAGTCTCCCTCTGACTATTGCTGAACATATATATATGGCAATGTGTGTGAGTCGTTTCAACCCAGCTCACTTGTTAGTTATTGAGCAACCTCCCTCAGTTTCGTACAGCGTGCAGACCAAGCAAATAAATTCCTGAATCTGGGTGTGGGTGTAACCTAGTCCAGTGGTATGTTTGTCCCCATCCCAGCCCACCCCTTTACATGGTGGGTTTTTATTAAAATCTTCTATTTTATTAAAATGTTGTTTCTCTTCATGCCCCAGTGGTTGTTTTGACAGCAGCTATTTCCACATCCGCTATAGATTTGTAAATCTGAGTCCTGGCTTTTGTTGTACTTGCCTTACGACTTTGTCAGTGGCTTACTGTAAACTAGGACCCAACATCTGGTGTTTGTTGATGCAATTCAGAGTGTGTTAGCTTTGCTGTAGAAAATAATATTGAGAACTCTGAAGATTTAAGAAGTTCTTAAAACTGAAAAATAATTCAAAAAACATAATTAGAAGTCTTTCAGTTTCAAGTCATTTCAGAATGAGTGTAGAAGTAGTGTATTTAAAACGGGTGGCTATTTTAGAGCATGTGTGTGTATATATCTGTGTAGCTGTATGTGTATATATTGTGTATATATATCTGTCTCTGTGTGTGTGTGTGTATATTCGTAAGTGTCCCCTATTTGGAGAAAAACGTAAATATAAAGTGCCTTTCTCTTTACAACATAAGATTTTCGCATTGTGTGGCTCACTAAACCATGCAATACACCATATCTGAAATCTCCCTTTCGCAAAGTCTCACGCACATCTTGACAGCTCAGTAAAATGAATAGCAACCTCTCGCAGTGTACATTTACCAGTCTACTAATACAATAATTATCCAAGGTTTTAAAAATGATGCAAAAACTAAGTAATATTCTAACCCTTTTATTATGAATAAAAATGAGGATACTATAATAATAATGATGTAAAGCACTTTGAGATCTTTAAATGAACAGTTCTGTAAAGCTCATAATAATATCACTGTTTTAAGTCCATCCATTTCCCTGTTTAAACAATGGTAACATGTTAGTTGCTAAGAGCAACTGTTACAGGAAAGCTTTAGAACTTTAAATAGCATGTGACAATCAAGAAATACGTTTTTTAAAAATTGGTTTTAAAAATTTAAGTTCAGGTCTCTTAAATTTGTTAGCTCATGTAAAGAGAGTTTTTAAGAATACTGTACAGCATGATAAAGATGTAAACACTTCATATAACAGGAGGATTATGTAGGAAGAGTGCCAACACCTGAATGAATAGATAAATGACGATTAAACCTATCAACCATTGGTTATAACTTTTGGTAACAAAAAGGGACTGTCTGTGGAAAGCCGTGCATACATTTGAAGCTCCTAGCTTTGCAGTGTGGAAACAGAGATCTCAAATATTTGGGACAGTAACACAACATGGGAACCATCTGTCACCTGTTAGGTCCTGATAGCTTAATGCATAAAGAAAGCCAGAATGACATCTGAATGTTATGCTCCATTAAAATACCACAATATTCCCCTCATTCTACCTTGCTTTGTATTATTTTTAATCTGTCTTTGTGGAATCCATTGAATACCAGCTAATGCACATCCCTCACTATTGGTGGGGTAGATTTAGAATATGTGTAGCATACAAAAATATTAATATCATTAATAGCTTTTAACTTTGTTTGGCATCCCAAATACTTTTGTTTTAATAATTGTAGGACTTATTTCTGTAAGTCCTATGAAAAATGAAATTACTGGTTGGGAAAGGTTTTTTTGTGCTTTGAGAAGTCCATAAAACAAATCAAGAAGTGAGTGGGGGTCTGAGATAGACAGACACTCTCTTGTGCATACATGCATGAGAAAATTAAACTAAGTATATGTTTTTTAAATGAAGCTGTGTAGTAATGCACACTTTTGTTTAAAAAATTCATAGAACAGAATATTCTGTTAAATATCTGGTTCTCTTCCCTCAGATTATTTAACCACAGATTTGACTTTCCAAGACGAGAATCTATAGTCAAAGATGAATACATTTTCCATTCTCTTATCCCTTCCTGGTTTTTCAAAACTGCTGTCTGTTGTGGTTTTGTAGAGGGGGAGAGGGAGTTTGGGGCTTTTTAAAAGCAACTGTAGATGATTGCCTTGTTATAAAGCAAGTCTTATGATATCTTTAGGCCACTTTTTAATATAGGTCCACAGTTCTCAAACTGTGGGTCAGGACAGTTTTAATTGGGTCACCAGGGCTGGCTTAGACTTGCCTGGGCCAATGCCAAAGCCCGACCCCTGCCATCCAGGGCCAAAGCCAAAGAGCTTCAGCCCTGGGCAGCAGAGCTCAGGTTACAGGCCCCCTGCCTGTGGCTGAAGCCCTTGGGCTTCGGCTTTAGCCCCCTGCCTGCAACAATGGGAAAAGCCTCCCCACCCACGGTGGTGGGGTTCAGGTGGGCTCAGTCTTTCATCCCCCTTCCTGTGGTCGGGTAGTACTTTTTGTTGTCAGAAAGGGGTCATGGTGCAATGATGTTTGAGAACCCTTGGTATAGGTCATACATAGTCAGACATGTAACAGCGCTAAGTGGTTTTGCTTAAGGCACAGCTATTTCCACTATGTTCTTTCCAATATGGGGGGGAAAAAAATAAAATTATAGATAAATGGTTGAACAAGCTATATTCAGATTGGCATCAAGTGAGTGAGTGGCAGCCATATGATTAAAGCCCTGCAAATATCCACTTTATGTCTGCGGAACATTTTTGCGGATTGTGCATGGATGCAGATCAAAATTTTATATCTAGAGCCCTGCAAATCTGCAGATATCAGTCAGCTTTACATCCATTGATTGTGAATCAGCTGCGGATACGAATTTTGTATCCATGCAGGGTTCTACGTATGATTTCCCTCCCTCCACTTCACCTCGCTCCCTGGGGGAAATATGGAGACCGACAAAATATGGTGTCTTTACCTCACCTTGCGAGTGTAAAAAATATTCCTACCAGCTACCTCTAAAGGTGATTTTAGTTATAATGAAAAGTTTAAAAAGCTCAGTAAACTGCAAGTGAGAGTTCAGCAAGTATCATTAATGTTAAAACAGTATTTTTTTTTTTTTTACTGTTTTAACGACATTGGCTAAAATAAAAATGATGTGAAGAAAATCAGGCTTACAAAACAATCCCAAGAAGCAGTAAAAATACTGCTTTTTAAAAAAATTCCACCAAAAACATGTACATGAAGATTTGGGTAAATTCACAAATCTCCATGTAAAATAAGGGTGGTAGGGGGTGAGGCGATTACTTAAAAACTGATTCTCCTATCACTCTTAATTAAATCAGAAATATTTCCCTTGAAGTCAGTGGAGGTACACTGACAAAGGAGTGGAAAATAGAGTTATTAATGTTGACAGTATCTTTCTGGTTAATCTAGATATTTAAGATTTGGATATTTAAGATCTTCACTTTATCACTAGTAAGTAGCTAAGTATATCAAGAGCACAGTCTTGGAATGTTTTATGTAAATGGGAGAAGGATGGGAAGCCCCCCCCTTTTTTTTTTTAATATAAACAATGGTTTAATGGATAAGGCATTGAGCTTATGGTATGTTTTGTATCCTACCTTGTACTTTTGAGCTTAATTCTAACCTAATGTTCAAAACCGAGTCTTTGATCATCCAAGGGATATCTTTGAGTGTGCATTATCAATTTAAAGCAAAGATGGATATCCAGGCTTTTTAAATATGTTTATGTAAACCATTATCAAAGATGAAATCAGATCAATTTCATCTACATTTTTATCTTGTATTATCTGTAAGGGAAAGGCTTGTTTGTGTAATTGTTGAGCAATAGTAAAGGAGGGAATGTTTTCCTCCCCAATGGGAACAGTGTTTAGAGCAGATGTTTTAGTCATAGAAATTTTGGCTAATTATGTCATGCATTCCCGTTTATATATTCTTATGGCTATGCTAGTTCTGAATTCTAATCTGGGGTGTGTTTCAAAGTTCTTTGCAATTTTTGAGTGTCTCACACACAGGTAGGTAGGTACGTATTATCTACAGTACTATACAGGGCAGGTAAGTGACTTGTCTAAGGTGACACAGAAAATCTGGCAGAGGTAGACCATCCATCCTTAATGTACACCTTATCTCTTGACGTTAAGCCTGTTTCATCCTGTGGTCCATTTTAATATGTGATTAAATCATTCACTTTCCACATATGGGGAATACCTGGTAACGCACAAGTGGTATTCTTCCAGCCCCATTTACTCTCCATAGATCCCATGTCCCTTATTGGTCCAATGACTATAGTCAAAATACTACATAGTGAGAGTATTACTTTCCTGGAGCAACCCCTTAGCTGCAGGAACTCTGACTCTGTCAGCTCTTGCATGAAAGTGGCCATCTAGCACCTCCTTTGAGGTGTTGAGCCTCTTCACTTTCTGTTGGAGACCATCACTCTTCAGGGTTGGGCCCTCTTACTGCATTTCTCAGGTACAACTAAACCTATGGCCACTCATAGCATTGTGCTAGTGATGTTGTTATTGTGAAGGCACTTATTATAAGCCTTTATTTACACGCCCTTAATAGCTTATTGAAAATTACCTAAATGTCTTGTGGTTATTTTTAGCCAAAGCTGAATTTTATTTTGGGGGCTGGAGGTAGCTTGCCAATATTCTATTTAGCCACTTCTGATTGATCCTGGTGTGGAAACTGTTACCCTTAGCTTTTCAAACATTTTGTTCACATGTGACTAAAGTGTCATCTTTTCAAAATTTCGAATTTGCTAGGGAATTACTCCTCACCTGCAAATAAATGTCTCTGGCATATTTGAAAAACTTGCTGTAGAAAAGAGCATTTGATAATCCATGTATTTCATAGGCGTTTTACAAAGTTAATGGAACAAAGTATCAGAACACTTATGGGTGAAATTCACTTTGTGCATGACCTTGTACAGTTTCCCCTCAAGGTGCAGAGCTCTGTGCTTAAGTGCTTACCAAAAACAGATGCCTAAATATGGACTTAGACTTTTAGAGCCTAACATTAGGCACCTGGTTTTTAAAATCTTGCCTTAAATATTCACACACCTGAACTGGTATCTGGTAAACTAGATAAACTCAACAGAACTTATTCACTATGAATTATCATATTTTATATGTGTAAATAACATAATTATGTTTATTGTATATTTGGTTGCATATGTATATGATACTATCATCAGTGGTGACTTTCTTTTTAATTTGTCTTTATATGAAAAACAGTAAATGTAAAAAACTTAAATAATAAATTTGTTAGTCTCTAAGGTGCCACAAGTACTCCTGTTCTTCTTTTTGCGGATACAGACTAACACGGCTGCTACTCTGAAACCTGTCATTATATTTGAGAATTCTTGTATTACTTTACATCATGAAAGCAATACTAAACAGCCATCTCATTCCTTGAACACTGCACAGTGCCTCCTATGCACTGAATGAGGGAGGAGTCTTATGGAAAAAAGTAGTATGTGATCATGTAATTAAAGATTATATCATACTGCATGTGCTCAAGAGGACAGAATTAAGGTACCATCACTCACTCACTCACTCATGCCCATCACCCCAATCGGGGTATGGGCTGCCAACCACAGATCTCCAGAGTCCTCTATCCTGGGCCATTTGCTCTAGCTGGTTCCAGGTATAGCCCATTTTTATGCTATCCGCCTGAAGGTTGCGTCGCCAGGTGTTTCTTGGACGGCCTCTTTTCCGCTTGCCTTGGGGATTCCACCACAATGCCTGTCTAGTGATGTTGGTTGGCTGCTTGCGTAGTGTGTGACCATAGGGGAACTTAATTTTGGCACTTCCCAACTCTTGAGTGCTTGACTTTGCGACCTTAACACATTGTTCTTTCAACATAGCTTTTGGTTTGTTTATGTCACTTCCTAGGTATTTAAACAAACAAACAAAACAAATTTATGTTCAACTGTTGTTGCTCCTATAGTAATACCAGCAGTAAAAACTGCAAAGTTCTATGCCTAGTGAAAAGAAAATGACACATACAAAATGGCAGAGAGAACTCAGCAAGTTGCATTAAGGAGTTTATTTAGCTTTTTCTTTACTGTGTGTGTGTGTGTGTGTGCACGCGCACACATGCACATTACAGTTATCACAGAGAAGGTGTGGAAAGAGTTATGTAGGTTTTGGAATGCAGGTGTCCAAAAAGAAAGCATTAGCCATATACAGCAATGCAAGTAGGTTGAATTACAATACCTGAAGGAAATTTATGTTATGGTTCCTGAGTCAGATAATGGGGTTTTTTTTTGTTTTTTTGTGGGGGGATGTAGGGAGAGGATATAATATCAGCCATAAATCCAGATAATAATACAGCCCATACAACTTGTACTCCAATGACTTTATTCAGCAGTGCTCTAATCAATAAAGCTACCCTAACTTGCAGTGCTTCAAAAGCAAAAGTGTGATTCTGCCTTTGGTGGATGGGAGTGATAGTCTCTCTCTCTCTCACTCACACACTTATATTGTACTCCACATCCTGTCACTCATTTCATCCCAGACAAAATCAAAGCAGAGCCACTTGTGCCAAAAATTGTCTGGTCATTCAGTGTTGAAAAGTACCCAGTCATGGTACTTGGCAGAGTGGCCATGCCTGTCATCACAGGGCTCTACAATAACTGTATTCTCTGTTTTCAAAACGCTCTTGGAATGATTCTTAATATCTTCACTGTCAGCCTTATGCAAGTATGTATGATGACCACCTTTGTGAAGTAATTAAAATTTCAAGTGTCATGTCACATATCCATAGATCTTTATTTGATACATTTATATGAATAAATGAAGATAGCTGCAGAATATAGCTATATTAATATAATGAAAACTGAATTTAAGATTTCCATTTTGATGCTGTTGATCTGTATCAATTGTTGCAAGATTGCAAAGCAGTCAGATTCTCTTTCAAAGGGTGGAGGGGGGGGGGGCTTTCTTTTTCTGTTTTGTATCAGTGACTCTTGGGAAGCTAATGCAATAAATACAATAAATATTTTTTTGTCAAAAGGTTATTGACCTACTAGCACATTATTATAAAAAGCTAGCTTTTTAAAAGAAATATTTTCCATTTTTAAGACAAATTCTCTCCAAAGGAATGGTCTTCTATATTGATTAGAATTCATGCTAGAAGAAAGTTAAACAATATAGCCATATTTTAGTTAGCATTTTAGAATTTGCATAAACTAAAACTAACTTGGGGGGAGAGAGAAATACAGATCTCTTGTGGTGCTGTACTTTCCTCATGCAGTTGTTCATTTTAATGTAATAGTTATGCTAGGCATTCACTGAACAAGAACCTAATACTATAAAGTGCTAAGAATTCCCTGTGAGTTGCTGACATCTCTCAACCCTTCATACTTGATAAAGGCAAAGAGCACTCAGTTCCTTCCAGGAAGATCTTGGCACTTAACCAGACTGGACCTCCAAATACTCTCTCAATGCAGTCCCATATGTGAAGTAGGGTTCCTTAGATATAAAAGTGTGAATTCTCCCTTACTGGGTTTAACCTTGACAAGAATGGTTGAGAAAGACTTTAGTTTCCTTAGCCCTTCCACATTATCCCCTTTCCTTCCATGGATTTAATCCATGTACATAACTTTTGTGTCACCATATCTGGCAGAGGAAAAACTTAAACTCCCATTGACTTGCCATTAAAATAGACTTAGAGTTGTTTTGCTTCAGTAACCTTGAGAAAGGGGACTGAATTCTTCATTATGGTGCATTGGCTTGTGCACTAGCACTTCATAACGTAAGAGCAGCCATACTGGGACAGACCAGACGTCCATCTAGCCCAGTATCCTGTCTTCTGACAGGCCAATACTAGGTGCCCCAGAGGGAATGAACAGAGTAGGTAATCAAGTGATCCATTCCTTGTCGCCCATTCCCAGCTTCTGGCCAACAGAGGCTATGAACGCCATTCCTGCCCATCCTGGCTAGTAGCCATTGATGGACCTTCCTCCATGAACTTATCCTGTTCTTTTTTTAACTCTGTTACAGTCTTGGCCTTCACAACATCCTCTGGCAAAGAGTTCCACAAACTGACTCTGCGTTATGTGAAGAAATACTTCCTTTTGTTTGTTTTACACCTGCTGCCTATTAACTTTATTTGGTGACCTCTAGTTCTTGTATTATGAGAAGGAGTAAATAACACTTCCTTATTTACTTTCTCCACACCAGGCATGATTTTATAGACCTCAAACATATCCCCCCTTAGTCGTCTCTTTTCCAAGCTGAAAAGTCCCAGTCTTATTAATCTCTCCTCATACGGAAGCCGTTCCATACCCCTAATCGTTTTTGTTGCCTTTTTCTGAACCTTTTCCAATTCCAATATATCTTTTTTTGAGATGGGGCGACCACATCTGCACACAGTATTCAAGATGTGGGTATACGTGGATTTATATAGAGGCAATATGATATTTTCTGTCTTATTATCTATCCCTTTCTTAATGATTCCCAACATTCTGTTCGCTTTTTTGACTGCCGCTTCACACTGAATGGATGTTTTCAGAGAACTATCCACAATGACTCCCAAGATCTTTCTTGAGTGGTAACAGCTAATTTAGACCCCCTCATTTTATATGTATAGTTGGGATTATGTTTTCCAATGTGCATTACTTTGCATTTATCAAAATTGAGCTCTAGCTACAATCTGCTTTTAAAGAGCGTATCTTCCTGTAGTTTATTTCCCTTTATGGGTATTATATTCATCAATGCAAGATGACTTAAGCTGCCTTAGCAGTAATTAACTTGCTCCCCACATTTGCCCATGAGGGTAAAATCCTGGCACTTGTACTCATGTGGTGTAGAACCCAGTTCCATAAGGAGTACCATTGGAAGCTAGGAGTGAGGTAATACTCCATGTAAAAAAGGCAGAATTTGGCCCTTCGCCTTTGCACCAGTTCTTTGTTTACTATTTCTTCATTGAACATGGCCTCTTTTAAATCTAGGGGTAATTTAGATGCATTTATCTAAAGATGCCCTGTATTAATTGCTTGCTGTCTCACAATTACCAAAGGTGTCTGCACATCTGCCACATTTCTCAACACAACAGCAAAAATTGCGTCTTCCAACAACATCCGTTTCCATGTCTGAAGATTTTAATGGTGATGCTTCCTACCACAGTTTATCCAGTGAGGACTTTGGTCATATTTTTATATATCTAACTAAACTTACATATTTTTAATTGGCTCAATAAATCTATTCTTCTAGAGTGCTTTTTCCCCCTCTGTCCACATTAAAGCTGTTATTGGAGCATTTAATTGTTGTGTACTTCACATAGCAATTTAAGATCACTGATGGAGTTCATATTTTTTCTTTTCCTCAGACATATTCAGTCTTCCAGATAAAAGCACTCTCTCCAATTCCCTCTACTATTTATAAATATTAATCAATCAAAACCCAAGGCAGGCTGATCAACTTACTATAATAGCAGATCTTCAGCATGAGATCACATTGTTCTAAATGAAAGATTCATAGTAGTGTACCAAAATGATCAGCTATATATAAAACCAAGATATTCTTTGCTGTCCGCTGAGAAGTCCTGTGATAGATGATATAGAAAAATCCTTTTACTGTACATATGCTAGTTTGTCTTCTTACCTTTTGAATGAATCAGAAAGTAAGAGGGGGAAAAACATCAAAGTTTGCCAAGTGGACAAGGAGAAAAAATCAATGGGAGTAAGAGGCTACTAAGGAGATCTTAAAAACAATAAACAGAAATACAGTAAAGGGAAATAAACTACAGGGAGATATGCTTTTTAAAAGCAGATTGTAGCTAGAGCTGGATGAAATTTTGTACACAAAACTTTATCTTTTTGCCCAAAATAAAAGGAGATTTGGGTTGACCGAAATATTTTGCAAATTCATGTTGAACCCAACAAATCGTTTTTGAGACAAACGTTTTGACTTTTTTTAAAAAAAAAAGTCAAAACAAAGCGTTTAACTGTTGTGATTCAAAATGTCTGTTTCAAAATTTTACCTTTTTTATATAAATGTACAAAAATAAAAGGTTAATAAGGTTCAGAACTAATCATTTCATTTTAGGTTGAATGAAACATTTTTGTTTGACCCGAAGTGATTTTTTTTTTTTTTTGGTTAGCTTGACTTGGCTGCCTGCCCCCAAGACCCACCCCCCCACCCACCCCAAAAAACAAAAAACAATCAGCTGTTCACACAGTTC
Source organism: Trachemys scripta elegans (assembly GCF_013100865.1). Lineage (NCBI taxonomy): Eukaryota > Metazoa > Chordata > Testudines > Emydidae > Trachemys > Trachemys scripta. Next base: position 86,700,918 of record NC_048306.1, read on the forward strand.
TAATTGTGTAACTAGCTTATACTGGCTTTCAAAGCCATGAATAGTGTAATAGTTCTTAACAGAAAACATCGTTAACACAGTTAAGGTTGCCTGGTGGTGTCTTGTGCCCTTCCAGATAGTGAGTTCAGTGAAACTCGAACTTCAGAAAACAAGGAAATTCAGAGTCAAAGTACATACTAATGCAATCTTAACTCTTCCCTTCTGGAGCTGGCAATAACCAATGGTAATTATCTTCATGCACTTCAGCTATGTTATGTAGCCAGGGCCGGCTCCAGGGTTTTGACCGCCCCAAGCAGCCAAACAAAAAAAGCCGCGATCTGCAGCGGCAATTCGGCGGGAGGTCCTTCACTCCGAGCAGGAGTGAGGGTCTGTCCGCCGAATTGTCGCTGAACAGCTGGACGTGCCGCCCCTCTCCAAAGTGGCCGCCCCAAGCACCTGCTTGGTAAGCTGGTGCCTAGAGCCGGACCTGGGTGTAGCTGTACTGAATGGTGCAGAGATCAGTTGGAGCTACTTGGCAGAGTTGAGATTGTGATATCACGTCTAGGGTCCTTGGAGAAGGAGGGCTTGTGCTCCATGGAGATGTGAGATCAAACGAAAGAGATGCGGGGATCCAGTATCCAATAATGTGACATGGGGAGAGGGGAGTCTTTTTGGCATGGGGATTGGAGGAGTGAGATGGGATATGAGAGTGGTCTTTGGCTTTAGTGATGAGTATGTGAAAGTCTAGTGTGTTAGATGGAATCCTGTGGCAAAGAGGTTGTGACCGGGATAAAGAATTGTAAAACATATCAGATGTAGTGTTTTGGGTTTTTTTCTCCCCCCTCGTGAAGGAGGCTGAGGTTTAAATGTAGAACATGTGCAGATAGCTCCTGTTCAGTACAGTACAACTCACCTAAATTCAAGTTCTGCCTTAGCAAGAGAAGGTATTAGAACCTGCGCTACTGTAGGGTTACCAGGCATCCAGTTTTTGACCAGAATGCCTGGTCGAAAAGGGGCCCCTGATGGCTCCAGTCAGCACAACATAGCTGACCGAACTGTTAAAAGTCCAGTCGGCCCCAGCGGCCGGGTCAGCGCAGTTCCCAGAAGCGGCTGCCACGTCCCTCCAGCTCCTCGGCGCAAGGGTGGGCAGGAGGGCTCCACGCGCTGCCCCTGTCCGCGGCACACTTGCCGCCCCAAGTGCCAACTTCAGAGCTCCTGTAGCTGGGAACTGTGGCCAATGGGAGCTGAGGGGGTAGCACTGTGTATGGGGGGCAGCGTGCAGAGCCTCCAGGCTGCCCCTCTGCCTAGGAGTCAGAGGGACATGCCAGCCACTTCCAGGAGCTGCCTGAGGTAAGCACTGCCTGGCGTCCATGCCCCAGACCCGTGCCCCCTCCTGGAGTCCACACCCTCTCCCGCATCCCGAATCCTTCAGCCCCAAGCCTGGAGCATCCTCCTGCACCCTGAACCCCTAATTTCTGGCCCCAAGCCCAGAGCCCCTCCCAAACCCCAGCCTGGAGCCTCCTTCCACACTCTGAACCCCTCATCCCCAGCTCCACCTCAGAGCCCACACCCCCCAGCCGGAGCCCTCACCCCCCTGCACCTCAACCCCCTACCCCAGTCCAGAGCCCCCTCCTGCACCCTGAACCCCACCCCGGAGCCCAATAAAATCTTGGTGCTGTTGACTTCAGTAGCACAAAATCTACTGCGTTCAATGCGGCCAGGATTTCACCCAGTCATTAGAACTCTGTCACTGACCTAAATATAGAATTTAAGGCTCCAAAAATCATGGAAGCACTCCTCATAGAAAGGTAATGAGTGAGGCACAGCAGGTCTCAGTGCTGTAATGTGAAAATTAATAAGAAAATAAATTGAACTGTAGCTGATACCGTATTCAAGAAAACAAAGGTAGCAGGAGACTTTGGGGGTAGTTATGAATATAATAACTTCAAAAGGGGGTGAGGGCCCAAAAAGTGGCCTCAGTGTTTGGTACTTATGTGTGGCAGGGGGAAAGCAAGCAAGCAACTAGGCATCTTGGTTTCCTGGATCATTTCAGGCTCCAGGATTGCATCCTAGGAGCACAAGGAAGAATAGTCTAGAGGCTAGGGCCCTGAACTGGGACCCAGAAGACTTGAGTTCAGTTCCTAGCTTAGCTACACACTTTCTTTGTGACCGTGGGAAAGTCATGTAATCTACTCTGTGCTTGAGTTTCCCCACCTATAAAATGAGGGGAATACTTACCTACCTCATAAGGGTGTTGTGAGGATAAAACTCATAAATCATACTCATCAAATGTGGTGACTTTTTTTTTTTCACTCCCCTGGAGCAGAGTAATATGATTCCCAGTGGGAGTCTACTAGAAACACTATTCATATTAGGTTCTCTCATAAACTGTAATAAACTAGTTTTTCTTACCACCATTTTTAAACAAATGTTTCATAAAACTTTTAGGAACTTTGAGTGCAATGGCTTGAAATAACCTTTTTATACCCGAAATGAAGTAGCTATTACTGAACAGCCTAGATTTGTGTCAGTACAAACACTTTCCACAGTTCTGATCAAAATGATACACAAAGTAAATATCTTTTCAGGACACCTGTAAACGTAGCAGGGAATGGAGATGCTTATAGGAGAACATCAGAACTCCAGAAGGAAACTTCTTTTTATTTGTATTTAGAAAATAAGCACAAGAGACTGAAATGTTGGTTGGTTGTTTCGCTCATACAGAAATTCATGGTGTTGAGTGGAATTGAAATAAGTCTATGCAAATTAGCTTGATGTGCTCTGGAAGCAAGAAATTGTTCCATCATTTAAGTTTTTTGTGAAGTTATAGAAACAACATAAGACAGGCATGCTCACATGAAATTTAAATCAGTTTTTCATGCTTGAGTAGAGTAGGTGTGATGAAGTGGGTTTTAGCCCATGAAAGCTTATGCCCAAATAAATGTGTTAGTCTCTAAGGTGCCACAAGTACTCCTCATTGTTTTTGTTGATACAGATTAACACGGCTACCACTCTGAAACCTGCCAACAAAATGTATATTTCTAAAACAGCAATTTAGGACTGTTTTAGGGAAATAACTTGAGGCAATGTGCTCTTGTTGTAAAAGGCTGTTTCACTTATGTGGGATTATGGAGACCAATGAAGACTTTTTACTCTTAAATTGCTATCAATTCTATTTTTTTAAATTTGTCCAGGTTGAAACACTTTTTATTATTGAAGTTTGACTGTCTCTGAGCTTGCACAAAGCATAATTAATTAAGACCTGTTGCACTTTTCCCCTCTAGAGTCAAAGTATAATGTTCAACTGGCTGGCGTGTATGAATAATCCATCACTATGAATCATTAACTTACAAGACCAGCACAGTAATTGATGTCTTCTTGCAAGCTATGAAAATGTTCAGGGAAATCATTTATTTCTCTTGCTAGTGCATTTTATAATTCATTTATTTATTTTAGAATGCTTTATGCATTGGGTAGCATTGGGCTGTAACCTGTGAACCAGATTTGCTTGAGGTTAAACACCTGAAAGGGAGAAATTTTATTTAAGTAAACTTCTCCTGACTCTTCCTTTTGAATAAAAGAAATAGGTGTTGGAGGGAATAAATACATATCATTCTCTGATACTATGTATTTCAAGTTAATTTAAGCTCTTCCTCTTTTGGTACATCTAATGGAGGATGATGCACTTTGTTAGCTTTGGTTAGAAATAAAATTAGCAATCATGAATAAGTTTATTAAAAGGCAAAGGTTAATTTGCATATGATTAATATTAAAAATTGTATTTGGAAAACGGATAGCATTAACATTGTACGGTAATAAGCAGTGATATGATCAGTCAGGTACAAAACACTAATACTCACTGTGTAAAAATTAATTTGATACGGTATTTAGCCTTTTTTATGTTTTGTTCTAATATAGTAAGTGATTACTTAATGATGTAGCCTAAGCATTTTTGAGAATCTGCTGAACTCGCATATCAGACAGTTATATTTTTCTGAAAGGCATAAACTGTGAGGCAGTATAGTTTACCACATAACATTTGAAAGGGCTTCATAAATCAGATTATAATCTCCATGGTAGTTATGGCTACCTCACCTGGCTGGAAAAATGACACTTAGTAACATTGGTCTCTTTGTGAAGGATTTTCACCATTGTCAATGGGTTTTAAACTACTAGGGTCTACTTAGTCTGCAGCCATTCCACCATGGGTTGTTACCTCCTTAGCTGTCCTAAAATAAGCAAAGTAAGACTGGGTTAATATTTGGATGGGAGCTCTCAACACAACCCTCAGGGAATTAATGGTGGGAGTCTTGCCTCTGAATTGGTACTGAATCAGTATCCCAGAATAAAGGCAGAATGCTGCTTTTGTGGCGTGGTGGCAGTGTTCTTTATTTTGGTTGAACTGTAAACCCTAACTGTTTGTTGTCATTAAAGACCCCATGGTACTCAAGTAGATGTGGGGTTATTTTAATCCCCATGTCTTGGATGTTATGCTCTGTCAGTATTTACTCCTATATCTAAATTTACCCTTCATTTTCAAGTGGAGAAGTTATTCATTTAAAAAAAAAAAAAAAAAAAAAACTTGTGTAGTGTGGTGGTGTAGAATGGAAGATCACGAATGGATTGTAGTTTCCTCAGGAAGTCAGTGGTCTCTTGAAGATAGTTGGGAGTACTGGTAGCATAGGGCCTGAGGAGAGAGTCCACATACCATACAATCCTGCTCTCAGGGTGCCAATCCCTGAGATGATGGGGCATCCAGGATTCTTAGGTTTATGGATCTTGGGTAGCACACAGAATACCCCTGGTCGGGGCTCTAGGGATGTGTTCCTGTGCTTCTTCACTCTATGCATCTGAAGAAGTGAGGTTTTTACCCACGAAAACTTATGCCCAAATAAATCTGTTAGTCTTTAAGGTGCCACCAGACTCCTTGTTGTTTTTGTGCTTCTTCAGGGAGTTTCTTGAGCAGATGGTGCAGTTTCTTTTGGTACCCCTCAGTGGGATCAGAGGCCTGTAGAATGTGGTGTCAGAGAGTTAGTTGCCTAGCAGCCTCTCGTTCATACTCCGACCTATTCATGATGACTACAGCACCTCCTTTGTCAGCCTTTTTGATTATAATGTCAGAGTTGTTTCTGAGGTTGTGGATGGCGTTGTGTTCTGCTCGGCTGAAATTATGCTGCTTTTCCACAATTTCAGCCTGTGCACATTGGCAGAAGCACTCTATATAGAAGTCCAGTCTGTTGTTTCAACTGTCAGGAGAAGTCCATGCAGAATCCTTCTTGTAGCATTGGTAGGAGGGTTTCTGTGGGTTAGTGTGCTGTTCAGTGGCGTGGACTGTCCGTGTAAAAGGGATAGCTAAAGTGGCCAGGCTTCAGATGATCTACTTTGATATAGGTAATATTCCTGTACTGTATTCTGGAAGGCATCATTTGGGGGCACAAATCTTGTATTAACTAAATCTCTCTTTCCTGTTATCTTTTGTCATACTTTTTCTCTCTTGACAATTTACCAATAAAATCTATTATTTGAGACTACTACAATTGGATGTGGGATATTAAGTGGAGGGAATTGCTGATGAGCACCCCAGAGGGAAACTGAGCTTAGAGATTAACAGAGGGAGGGAGTAACGAATGGTTTAAGCATGGAGTCATGGGCAAAGTGAGTTGCAATCCCCCTCCCCATTGTGTTCAGTGAATGGCAATGATGAGGGACATTGTCGATACAGGGAGAGACAAATAACCCACGGTGCACAAGGTGTGGTTACATTCTAGCATTTGTAATGTCATGGGCTAATTTGTTGTGGAAAAAGGTCAGATTTTTAGTTTCTTTCAAATAGATACAAGGGAAACATCTGCTGCGTAAGTGCAGAATAAAGATTGTCTAACACCAACAAATTAAAAAAAAATACTTAGTATTAGAAGAATGTGAGTTTAGAGATCCGCTGTGACCCTTCATGCATGTAATTGCAGCTGTGATAAAAAGTGAGTTTTCAAGCCTCATTGTATTAGTAATTCCTCTTTTGTAGTTTTTTTTTTTTAATCCTTTTTTCTCTATAGTCATTGCAGTGTCACTCCTGATACATAGAAATCTTTCCTGAAATTCAGCTGATTACTGGAAAAAGACCACCTCAGGTTGCTGCAGCATAAGTTTAATCTTGCCTAGTCTAGCAAAAGAATGAAATATATTAATGGTTGCTATAACAGTAGTAGTATTTGTTTTTGTTAGCTTGTATAAGCATGTCTGGGGCCATGTAAAATAAATTACCTCACTCAAAGTACAACTGCATATGATATTAACCAAGCAGTGCCTGCATTTTTATCCCCATTACCTGTATGGATATGTCCTTTCTAGGAAGCCCTCAATAACATATATTCCACTTGAGGCTTGGATCTTGTACCTAATCGACTAATTTATTACCATATTAAACAAAAATGGAAGTGAAACATCAAATGTTTGGTGGCATGTAACGGTGTACTTAAACAGGACTGGACACTTGCAAGTCAGATCAGCATTTAACCCTTTTCCTTAGGGCTCCTGTAAGTTAAGTTGGCTCGTAATGACCCGCTCTGTGTCTCTGTGCTGGCACAAAATAGCTGGAGCACACTGCACTGTGGCTACACACTCTCCCAATGAGCCCTGTATGCTAGGGGCTGTGAGGATAGGGCTGAGCAAATAATGGAATTATTTGGTTTGAAGGACTGAACTGAAAAAGCCAAAAAATACCTGGTTTGATTAGAAGACATCTTTTTTCTTTTCTGAAGTTTTCATCCAAACAACCTCTCTCCCCCAAAAAGTTCCTTTTTGAGAAGTAAATTAATAATATTTTTCTTTAAACAAGGCCACAATTACACAACTCCATGGACGTAAACTGGGTTCAATTTCTGCCCATCAGGAAAGCTGGTAGCCAAAATTGTAAAAATTATGCAGTGCACAGAATCTCTTTAATGAGATGATTTGGTTATTTGCTATAAATTATTGTAACATTCAGATTTTAAAAGAACCGTGGATGCCCTTTTTAACAAAATATTTTAACTAGTGTCTGTTTAAACAACAAACCCGGGACCAAAATCTAACCTCCTGTTCTATATCCATCCAGTCACAAATGAGATTGCATGGCAGTAAGTGAGGGTAGAAATTGGCTCATTGTGAGAACTATTCTAGCAGTTACAAGTTGTCAGATCTGACCCAGTACAGACTTCTTTGTTTTAATTGTGCTAGTTGTCCCACATAAATAAAATGTGGTGGGAAATTTCACTTAGAGAATAGAGAGAACTCCTGGAACAGCAGCAATTATGTTGAGCCTTTTATCAGGGAGATTTGAATAGAGATGTATGTCAAAGCAAAGGCCACCCTCCCAGTGCACAGCTTGGGTACCGGACTCTGCACTAGACTGCTGACTCCACTGTGGAGCCAAGTGGGAGGAATCTGCCCCAGCAGCGCTCCCAAGCCAGGGTAAACAAACCCTTCAGAACAAAGACAGAATTGTTCCCATAATATGGGATTATAATTATTAAATTCTATGGAGTGTTTTCTCTCTAAGGGCTTCAATGGAAACAGAATCAGGTCCCTCATAGCTATTTGGAGACCTAGGTCAGATGAGTAAGTCCACAGCCAGGAAGTGCGAAATGGGAGGGAAAAATTAACTGAAAAATTTCAAACTTAAAGAGGGAAAAAAAGTATTACTTTGGGTACTGGATGAAAATCTGTGTCTGAAACAATTTGCCTATTCCTGTGAAGCCCTATTTGAGTCAAAGACTTAGAACCAAATTCTGATTGCATTTATACCAGTATAACTCCACTGAAGTCAATGGAGTTACTCTTGGTTTAAGCTGGTGTAACTCAGACCAGAATCAGACCTTTAAATTCCACAAAACTAAAATAAGAAATCAGTAGATTCTGTTTATTTAAGAATGGCATCAAAGAGAGCATTAGCATTAAAAGGAATGTCACACAATGTGTGAGGAATGCCAATTTATTATTACAAAGTATTTGTTATAGAATAACTAGCAGACCTTGCTTCTCCAACGTTTTTCAGCTTTATAGGCAATTACTGTATACAAGATGAAAGACTGCAGCAGCCGCAGCCATTGGTGAGTTCCCAGACAGACTGCAATTATCCTTGGAAATGATTCCATGAATCAACAAATAGTCAAGATAGCCACAATGCTGACAGCCGACCAACAGACGTGTTTTAAAAATGGGACTACAAGGCACATCAGTAGGCCAACAAAGCTTCCGAAGGGACCAAGCTAGGCCTGGCAGCTTCTGTACTGGCAGATGTTGTGAAGCCAGACAGCTATGGGACTTGTACTGGCAGAATGCTGAATCTATCACCATCCGGTTAATAGAGCTGTACTGGCAATGGTTCTGAACCTGGCCAAGAGCTACAAATGACTGCTACCAAAGCCTGCTGAAAGAGCTGTTTTGGCAGAGATGCTAAGCCCAACCAACTGACCAGCAGAGCTGCAATGGCTGCGAGTTTGAAACAAGCTTTCCCATAAAACTGGACTTGTGCAAAAACTTCCAAAAACCATCTAACAGAAAAATGGAAGGAAAAAAGTAACTGATAGATACTTATTTCTAAAAGGAGATCGCAGAAAAGGGAGAGAGTCATTCAGTCTATGTAGGTATATTCATTACAAATCTGAACTGTATGGAGATAAAGGAACTATCATGAGCAATTAACCAAATTTCTCAAGCATTTCTCTCTCTCCGATGGGATATCCCATTGTAACATCTGTTTGACATAAAATAAGTTAATGAAGCGTTCCTTCTTAGGACTGCTGAACAACAGACTTGATGTGAAACATGTAGCAAGGCTGAAGTGTCATACACTGTAACTTCATATAGTGAAAGAGTCCAAAGACAACAAAAAAATTTAAGACTTTGTACCATTTTTGAGGCAGAGGATGTTGATTACTCAACATTGACATAACTGAAATTAAATAGTAAGAAATCAGAAAATATCACGTACAGAAGAAGAGTCCTTTGTCCCCAAAGAGGTTTCATTTTAAATCCGCTCCACCTCAGACTTTACTTGGCATCACATCCTTCCTGCCCTGCCAACAATATCAGCCTTCTTTATTTCCATCTGCTACTTCCATCTCTAGGCACCATTTCCCTTGCTAGCCTGTTTGCCAAGCCACCACACTCTCCTCATTCAGATCCCTCCTGAGGAAACACTTCTTCCCGGCCAGAGAGGCTCCCATGGCAGCAGAGCTAGTGCTGTTCTGCCTTTTGGCCCCCTAGCTCAGCACATATCCCCTGCACAGCGTACCACACTGCCCCTTTGCCCATCCCCATTGCACCCTGGAATGCAAAGAGGGAAATGATCCACTGCGATGCAGCTCCTTTGCCCACAGTGGAGAACATGTGCAACAGCCGTGGGGGACTTCTTCAGTCACGGAGGAAGGTGCAGGATTTGTAGTAATCTGTTGCAGATCCAATTCTCTGTTCTCTGGCATGGTTTAAGGATATCATTCTCCTTTATATTATACAGCAGTGGTTCTCAAACTTCTGTACTGGTGACCCCTTTCACATAGCAAGCCTCTGAGTGCACACCCACCCTTATAAATTAAAAACACTTTTTAATATATTTAACACCATTATAAATGCTGGAGGCAAAGCGGGGTGGAGGCTGATAGCTCGCAACCCCCTATGTAATAACCTTGCAACCCCCTGAGGGGTCCCGACCCCCAGTTTGAGAACCACTGCCTTAGAGGGAAACCTCCCGTCTGCTCTGTATCCTAGCACAAAATTCTCTCTACACAGACCAGCATATTAAGGTCCCCATCCCTTCCTAAAACACACTAAATCATAGAAGTGTAAGACTGGAAGGGACCTCAATAGGCCATCTGCATTTTAGTCAAAGCAGGACTAAGCAATAACTAGACCATCCCTCCTTAGCCAATTTGTTCCAGTGCTTAACCATCCTGACAAGAAGTTTTTCCTAATGTCCAACTTAAACCTCCCTTGCTGTAACTTAAGCTCGTTGCTTCTTGTCCTATCTTTAGAGGCTAATGAGAACAATTTTTCACTCTCCTTCTTGTAACAACCTTTTATGTACTTGAAAACTGTTGTTATATCCCTCCCTCAATCTTCTCTTTTCTAGACAAAACAAATGCAATTTTTTCAATCTTCCCTCATAGGTCATGTTTTCTAAAGTTTAATCATTTTTGTTGCTCTTCTCTGGATTTTCTCCAATTTATCCACATCTTTCCTGAATGTGGTGCCCAGAACTGAACACAATACAAGACCACATCTTTAGTAGGGTTGACTTGCAACACAAATTGTGAGCCACGTAATTTTATTGTATTTTATTCCCAAGGGACCACTCCAGTAGAGATGTTACGGAATCGCTAACTGTGGCTTGTTAAATCAGTTTGGGAAGCTGGACTAGTTCACCATAAAATCCAATCCTTTTCTTCCCCCAATGGCATGTTATTTTCCCCTCTGAAATTTACCTCCATATATTCTTGTTCATCTAATTTCCTCCCATATGTCTTGAGTTAATCAAGAAAGCTCATCCCCACAGTGGATCATGTCAAAAGAGGATCACACTGAACTCTGCCTTAGTGCAGCCAATGGGAAACTCCGTTTTCCCCCAATGTTTCTTCTGGACAATTTTTAGAAAACTTCTGTGAATAGAAAGATCCTACTGCTTCAAAGTATCCCCCCAAACCCTCCCAGCAGACCAGGGTAGGGGGTATTCAGGAGTGGCTTTCCCTTACCCTGCCCCTTGGCTGGAGCAGTTTCAGTTTTGTTCCTGTATGGCAATGTGGGGGGAGGGGTTGTAACTTCTAGTCTAAATGGTGTAAACAGAGCTGTGACTGGGTCAGGGGATGGGACAGAGAATTGCACTCCCTGAACACAAGGATGACACTAGTAACCACCCCAAAAAGGCCTGAGAGGCAGAATCAAAGCTCCCACTCTACATTGCTTGGCTAAACTACGTAGCTCATTGTACATACCATTAAAGAGACACTCAAGTGGCTTGGCACCACCTGCAAGCCAAGATTTTTTCTGAAAGGAATTATGCCTCCTGCAGCTCCCACCAGGGTGGTGAAATATAAATTGCTTTCCGAAGCAGCAAGAAAAATCAGACTCCAAAACAAAGGAGGAATGAGCAGAACAAAAGTGTGTAAAAAGTGTCAAACTCTAGTCTTCTGCATGCCCAGACAGGTTCAAAAAAATGCAGTCCTTTGTTTGCCTGGTCACACATTCAATACACTTATTAATTTTATAAACAAATTATCCTTATGACTTTTCAAAGACAGTAACTTCCCAGAATAAACTCATGATCCTTTTCCTCAGCTTCCTGGCACACCGGGATTAGACTTAGAATTGTCATTTTATAGATCACACTTAGCTACTTGCAAGCAAAACAACATTCGGGGAGTGGGGAGCAGGAAGCATCAGCAGCTTTTCATTTCTGATCTGCAGAACAGAACTTCAGACAACAGCTAGGGGAGGTGTGTGGGTGCAGGCGACAGAACTGACTGTGTTTGCTTGCTCAGAGAGGAATAAATAAGGGATAGATGCAGAAGTTTGACAGAATTGCTTTTGTGCTACAAGATGTTCTCAATTAACTTGCTGCCCAAACACAGGGAGACTGACTGTCAAAAAGATTGTTAGAGGGGATTCTGGTGGAGCTGCACTTGCGGTGGTGGGGTTTTTTGTTTGCTATGTAGAGCAGTGTCAATCCAGGGTTCCAACTCCGCCTCAAGCCTAACCTCTCTTCTGTCTACACACAAATCGTGCTAACCTACGGCTCGGATCCAGTGTCCCAGAACCCCGGAGGGGTGGAGGGTTAAAGCTTGGATCAAGCCAGGAGCCAGGGTTCAAGCCCTCTTGCTTTGCAATGTAGAGACAGCCCCACTGAGTTTGCCAAAAATATCCCACAGGTCAATTTTCTTTGTTCTCTGGACAGTCAAGTTTTCCTATACTGCACCATGAACATACCCTCCCTCCCTCCTGCACTGCCCCCTTCCCTTTCTCTTGTCTTTTTGTTTAAGTAATCCCCTCTCAACTAAACTCCACATACCCACCCCCCCAAACCCAACAACATATGGATTTAACATGACATTAGCACTGGTCATTTTGTTCACTCTGGGATACTCCTTTCCCCTGCTCTTTGCCTGTCTGGTCTACTCAGATGTAAGATCTTCAGAGTAAGGACTGTCTACGTCTGTGTTTCTACAGCACCTAGAATAGGGCCTTCATTTCAGTTGGTCTGTAGGCTTACTGTAATAAATTAATAATCATATACTATGGCAGGTCAAAGCAACCAGGCAAAAAGTGGGGTGGGGTGGGAAAAGAAGGTAGTGCTAAAGCAAACCTTTAAAAGTAGTGCTTTTCAACCAGGGGGTACGCACACCCCTGGGGCTATGCAGAGGTCTGTCGGGGGTACATCAAATCATCTAGGTATTTGCCTAGTTTTACAACAGGCTACATAAAAAGCAGAATCAAAGTCAGTACAAACTAAAATTTCATACAGACTAGGACATGTTTATACTACTCTATACTGTGTGCGTGTGTGAGATTATATTATATACACACACAAATCAATTGGAGTATAAATATTATACTTACATTTCAGTATAATGTAAGTATAATATTTATACTCCAATTGATTTATTTTATAATTATATGGCAAAAATGAGAAAGTAAGCAATTTTTCAGTAATAGTGTGTTGTGACACTTCGTATGTTTGTCTGATTTTGTAAGCAAGTAGATTTTAAATGAGGTGAAACTTGGGGATACACAAGACAAATCAGACTCTTGAAAAGGATATAGTAGCCTGAAAAGGTTGAGAGCCATTGCTTTAAAGGCCAGATTTTTAAACAAAAATTAGAAGCGTGGGGCATCCAGGAGAACGATGTCTGAGGGAGAGGGACAATAACCAGTTGTCAATAAAGTTGCCAGATACCTCTATTCTGAATACTGCAAGAGTTGTATTAAGAGGTCTGTAAGATAGCTTGGTTGCTACAAAAGTGATGGACGCTGTGATTCCAATCCCTCCTGCTCAAAGGTTTCCATAATTTGTGATATTGTTACCATGGTTTTCCCCAAAATTTACCATGACAACCCTGCAAAATTGCTCACCCATGTAGACCCTATTACTGTGTTCCATCAGTAGCATTTTAGTGCCTGTTATACTCTGGTTGCACATAGCCAGTGAGTCGGCTGGTTCATGATATACACATTTCTTTGACTTGCTGCATTGCAAGAACTGAGTATTCAGGAGACTTTAATATAGTTATGAGCTTATTATCTTGTCACAGAGTTGCTATGGACAGATGTCAAGCATCAGACTTGTTTGAGTGAGTATGTTTGCCTTAGCAATGTGCAATTACATTTATATTTTAATCTCCATGAACATTAATAATAAAGTTATGACATTTTAACATCAGCTGTTGATTCAGAGTCACTGCCTTCTGAAGCAGGAAACCCTGAGGTCAATTTCATTTTGTCTGCTGTTCTGTACACCTCATAGAAGTAGTAAAAAAGTGACAGCAAAGTTATTTCAAAGATGATGGGACATTAGCCATTGGAGCCAGTGCACATGGAACTAAATCAAAAAGGGGAAAAAAAAGTCCCCCCAAAGATAACATTTTAGAGAGATCACAAGGTTTGGGATTTTTTTTTTTTTTTTTTTTTTTTTTATATCAGGCACGCTATTTCAGGATGTGTGATTGCCTCAGCCATACACCTGCTAGGGATGAATGGAAAGTGCCATTTAAAGAAAAAAATGTAAAGCTTTTATTTATTTATTTATTTATTTTAAATCCTTTTCCAAAATGGGGCTCAATCCTGCAGGGTAGTTTGCATGTGATTCCCCCCACAAAGCAGCTAACCAAATCAGACAGCTTATTCGAACTTCATATTCCCTCAATTCTAACAATTAATCCAAAAATAATACTTCCTCCTCCACAAGAGTGTTGTGAGGCTGTGGCTAAAAGAGACAAGCTTGGATAGCCTATAGTTACAGTAGACACCTAAATTGATATTCAGGCACTTAAAGAGAAGTGGCCTCATTTTCACAGCTGCCAGCTTCTGTGGGTTGTCGGTTAAGTGAACCTGTTTATATACAGCCTATGCATGCTGTATCTATTTGAAACAACCTCCATTTTGCCTCCTGAACACCATTTTGATTATAAGACTGTTCAGATCCTTCACCTGGGCTCTGTACCTTCCATATTGAGCTGAAATACACAGGAGGTGTCAGGAGCAATTCTTGCACCTAACAGAGGGCTAACAATGGAGGCTGTTAAACCCTGATGATTGTCCATTAAAATGAAGACCCCCCCATTGGACAAAGAGGTGGCTACTGCCCAGTGTAAACCAATTTTTCAAGTTTAGACTCCAGGTCGATGATGCCCAAGCTACAGACCATCTGACAACTGACTTGGATCACCAGATGGGGCTTGAGGCTTATCAGAGCAATCATCTGATGTGGTACTGGAAATCTCTAGAAGGTAGGTTCTGTCACTGGTCGTTTTTAGAAAAATGACCAGAAGAAGGCAGCAGATATATGCAGGAGGAGAAGGGGGACAAGATCCTGAACTCCCTAAAAGACTCAGCTCCTACCTCCCACCTGAAGAAAGACTGATCGTTTTAGAAATCCTTCTGCAAAGTCTATGTCTATTTGTTTCAACTATCATTTGTCCCCCAAAGGATAAATTGTAAACCAGAGCAAATACAAGGGTGCTCTAGGGAAAAGGTATCCTTATGCTACTGATGAGCTTCTTTTGGAGGTAGGGAAAGGGTGTTCAGCACTGGAATAAGGTGGCGGGCTGCGGAGCCACACCTCTGAGAAGGGCTACCAGATAGAATCTATGCCTATGGAATGAGCCTGGAGGAAAGGAGTCCATGCTTTGGATCTACCCAAACCAAAGGGAATCTCTATAGCACATTGGACCAGCATGTGGGTCCAAACCCAGCAGCCTAGTGAGAGTGTTAAACAGGGAGAGCTTCAGCAGGGCTGACACATAACATGTGAGCACTTCAGTACACACTGTGGGTGCTCAGCACCTCTCCCAGTGAGACTACTTTTGTTTGAGTTCCTAACGTTAGCCGAGCCCAAGTTTGAAAGTGTTGATCTAAATTCACCAAAGCCAAGATTTTCAGAAGTGACGAGTGATTTTGGGTGCCCAACTTGAATCACCTTCAAGGGACCCAGTTTTTAGCAAGTGCTGAGTGTATGTGTTGGGGGTGGGGTTTCGAAAAAATGAGCAGTTTAATCAAAACCTAAACGTTTTGGGTGCAGTGTCAATTTCAATGAATTTTTTTGACCAGGGAAAACACCTAAATGTTTCATTTTGCCCTTTTATATTAAAATATATTTAGTATGTATATATTATATAAAATTCAAAATGAAGTATGTCGGTGCTATTGAAATGTTTTGATTGTCTTCATTAAAAAAAATCAATTTTAATTTTGTGGGAAGTTTCAGAAATGTGGTGTTTGTTCCAATTTGGCACTAAAAAAAAGTTTGATATGTTGGATTTCCCACAGAATGGAAATTCTGGTTCCTGACCAGTTCTAGTACTGAGCATCCTTAAAGGAGGGGAAGCCCTAGGAGGTTCCATTACGACTGTGCTAAGTTGGAGAAGGAGAAAGCTGCATAGAGTCTGGAGGTGCGGCCTTAGCCTCCAGAGGATCCTAAGATTGCCACCTGTCCAGATTTCCCCAGGATAGTCCCTTCTTTGATGTAGCTGTCCTGGGAAATCTATAAAAGTGCTCACTACATACTGCCAGCTGTCTAGTTTTATGACTCAGGATCATCCCAGATGTTTTCTTGTACCTCAGAGATGGCAGCCCCAGTGGGTCCCCCAAGATGCCCACAAATATGACAGATCTGCAAGAGACAACCCCTTGCCTTTTTCTATGGGTAGGTGGGTGCAGTACCCTCCCCACAATGGGCTGACCTGGGGAAGACTTCTCAAAGGAAACATGAAGATGTGAGGGGTTGAATAACACTGGGTCAAATAATTTTCCATCAGAGGCAGCAATGAGTTCTCAATTTTTATTGTTAAAGAAACTCCACAAGTTAAGAATATCTTCCCCTCTACTCTCAAACGTATCACAGATTCCATCATTTAAACGAGTCACACATTTTGTATTCTACTGTGAAATTTGGTAGATCAGTGTGATTCCCAGACGCTAACTCCCAATTGTAATTTAATTAAAAGGGCAGTAGCTAAGTTTCACCATACGCAGCTGCCAGATGGAATCACTGCAGTTTAAGTCTAAAGGCGACATTATCGCATGTACTGAAGCATGCTTTTATAAGTAATGAAAGCTGTCACTTTTATGCCACAGAAATTGCTGTAATGCCTTCTGATATTACAGTATCTGCAGAATATAAAAGTATCAAGCAAGACCTGAAAAAGAGCTCTGTGTAAGCTTGAAAGCTTGTCTCTCTCACCAACAGAAGCTGGTCCAATAAAAGATATTACCTCCTCCGCCTGGTCTCTCTTATTTTGTGAAGGCATTTACAGCTGGCAAACTTTGAAAACAAAGATCAAAGCACATACACAAACTGAACAACAAGAGACTTAAAACTCCATTCGTACTTATATATATTGAGTGTCCCAAAATGTTTCACAGTGATGAACTACATGCTAGTAGCATAGTGGGCAGTTCCTGGCACACATCCGCTATTATGTGTTAAACGAGCTGATAGTTGATTTTGAGTATCAAGCATTGGAAGACTAGAGCTCAACTAACTGAAGGCTCAAGAGGACTGGGAATAGAATAGGGATCACCTTTAGATGGGTCATGTGAATGTGCGCTAGGCTGATAGTACCCTAAAGTTGTTACTACTTGGGGAGTGATCCTTCTCTCATTGAAGTCATTGTTAATAATAGTGCTATTGATTTCCTTATGGAAAAGTCTTATAGGGTTCTACTAGAATCATTCTAAAACCCTGTATAACAGAGGTTCTCAAACTGTGGTCCGTGATTTCCATTCAGGTGGTCTGCGGATAGTTCCCTCTAAGGTGCGTGCCTTGGGCAGTCGCACGTGAAAGAGTGAAGGGCCACCCACCTAATTAGTGGAGCCGCACAGGCTTGGCTCACCTAATTAGGTGCCTGGACAAGATGCACATGTAAGGTGAGGTGGTGGCCTTGGGGGGAATACGGGGTAGGTGGGAGCGGGCAGTGCGGTGAGAAGAGGGGGTGAGGGAATTTGGGATGTGCAGGGCTGTGGTGGCCAGAGAAAGAGGTGACTTTCCCCAGCTCCAGGGCTGTGGCTGCTGGGGAGAAATGGCTCCCCTTCCCAGCCTCAGCTCTGTGGCTGCTGTGGCCGGGGAGAGACCCTCCCCCCTCTTCCCAGCCCCAGCTCGGGGGCTGCTGCGGTGGGGGACAGAGGGCACATCCATCGCATTAGAAAGGTAAGGCTACAGACATTAAAATATGAGTTTGTGTGCTTTTATTTGTAGAACAAAAAAAGTTTATTAAGGTTTTTTTATATAGCGCTTTTATCCAAAGCGCTTTACAATAGTTAGCTAACGGTACAAACAGCATTTGGAAAGATCATTAAGTGGTCCGCCAAGACCCTCAGCAATTTTCAAGTGGTCCGTGGGGAAAAAAAAAGTTTGAGAACCACTGCTCTAGATTATGCACAGAGAGGTACTGTAACACACACTCACCAGTGGATTGCCCTTGCATAGCATTTTTCATCTTCAGACAAAATCTAAGTGATAGTTATGGCTTAAAACATCCTAGTGAGGCATATAAATACTTATTGTTCCCATTTCACAGGTCTTGGGAGAGAGATGAGGAAGACTTGGAATGTGAAGACCTAGAGATGAAAGATTAAGTGCTTCATTCTTAGTACTGAATCTTCTAGTCTATTGAATCATCTTGTGCAATACGTTATGTCCATGGTGCCTAGCACGAACAGCAGTGGGGACATTAGAGACACCTAATATAGATGCAAAAATGATATTGTAATGGCTTATAGGAAAAAATATTAAGTGAAACCCTGAACTGAAAGAGATGGTATAAAAATGTTAAATTGAATAAGTTCTCTGCAACTTTGCGCCCTTTTTAAAATAATCTGTTAATCCAAGTATGTGCTAACATTTTTTGGTCACTGTGAATACTCAAAGTTGAGCTACCCTATGGTAATTAACAGAAAAATGTCACTAGCGCAGAATGTTGCCACAGGTAATTGTTTCTTAATGTTAGGTAAATGTCAGGCTGTAGTCAAGTCATTTATCAAAAATAAACATGAAGGAGAAAGAGACATTTATTTTCACAGTAGGTGACACGCTGTGGTGATTTTTCTAGTGTAGTGACTTAATTTCTGGTACAACAAGAGATAAGGTTGCATCATCAGGATCTGATGTAACATGTTTTGTGAGGAAGCTGAGGGTGGCCATTCCACCTGGCAACATCTGAATTATTGGAAGTAAAAGGATTTCAGAATCTGAAGTCCTCTTTCCAGCCTCAAGAAGAGTTCTGTGTAGCTCAGAAGTTTCTCCTTCATCAACAGAAGTTGATCCAATGAAAGATATTGCCTTACCCATTTTGTGTGTCTCATATCCTGGGCCCAACAAGGCTACAAAATCACTGCAAACTTCATAGGCCACATCACTTGGAACACTGAGGCCACTCCATGAGCTACCCACCTTCTGTGCTTCCTGGCTCATCTGGTAAAGAAATATCTCTGGCTTCTTCCACTGAAGGCAGGTTCCAACTCCAATCCTTTAGAAAAGTAGGTGATGGAGCCTGCTTTGGAACTGAAATAATAAAGAGTGTGCTGGATTCTTGTGTGTTAATTGATTATTTTTTCACGCAACTAATTATTTTAAACACCTCTTTCTGTAATGTTCATAAGGAGAAGAGACAGCTGTCTCAAATAACATTCATTATGATGAAAAAGGCTTGAAGTTTTTAACAGTGATGAAGGCCACTAAGGTTCTACAGAAACTACTCTTGCATTCAGTAGGCTTTTAGAGTGATACACTTTCTAGAATCTTGAACCATCCTATATAATTGTATAGCAGGGATAAAATTTTTTGTTAAATTTTATTGGATGGCCCAAAATACTTACAGAAAGGTGATAATTTTCTATTAAATACTATAGGTATTTTGCAGAAGAACTTTTTTATGGGGGGGGAGTGTATTTGGTGTGAATAAGAACAAGATACTGTTTCCCTGGCTAGACCACAGACGATATTAATAAACTAAGAAAACACTAGGGCTGGTTGAGCATGTTTAAAAAATTCGATTTGCAAATATACGCATGTTTAAAAGGAGCGAGTTTGTTTCACCATGGTTCATGGGATCCTCTTCATTTTTTTGAATGTTCATGTAACTGATGGGTATTTGAGAATATTTGCTGCCCCCTAAATTTCACACGTAATTATTCCTCCGTAAAGTCACTATTCTCCAGTGTGGATTACTGAAATATTTTTTAGGAGGGAGATGAGAATTATGCTGTATGAATTAGGCATATACAATGTAAGTTACAAACAGGAAGCAGTGAACGCAAATAGATAACCAGCAAATCATAGTATAAAAACAATTGCCCCAAATATTTGGGGATAGAAATGTATTAAAGGAAAAAAGAACTTGATTATAAAGTATTTGCCAAGTTGCAAAGAGACTAAAACCTAGTCTTGTACTGAGAACCTCTCAGATCCTTGCAACTGCCTGGCGTTCTATTGACCTTGGTGATGGAGGGGTCTGGGTTTTGTTGTTATAGTTATCTGTATTATCATCGAACATGGATTCCCTAGTCATGGACCAGGGCCCCATTGTGCTAGCACCTGTACAAACACAGTATAAAAAGACACTCCCTGCCTCAGGGAGTTTAGAGTCTAAGTATAAGATGAGACAAGGGCTGTCAATTAATCACAGTTAATGCATCCACTTCCCACACAACAAATTAACTAGATTTAAAAAAGTAGTCACAATTGATCACAGTTTAATCACACTGTTAAACAATAGTAGAATACCAATTTAAATTTACTATAAATATTTTGGATGTTTTTCTACATTTTCAAATATATTGATTTCAGTTACAACATAGAATACAAAGTGTACAGTGCTCACTCTATATTTTTTATTGCAAATATTTGCACTGTAAAAAATAAATAATATTTTTCAGTTTACCTCAAGTACTGTAGTGCAATTTCTTTATCGTGAAAGTTTAACTTAAAAATGTCACTTATTTTTACATAACTGTACTCAAAAACAAAACAATGTAAAACTTTAGAGCCTACAAGTCAAAGCATGAATGGCCATACAATGCTTAGCATATCTGGCACATAAATATCTTGCAACACTGGTTACAACGGTGCCATTCAAACTCCTATTCTCACTTTCAGGTGACATTGTAAATAAAAAGCGGGCAGCATTATCTCCCATAAATGTAAATAAATAAACTTCTTTGTCTTAGAGTGGCTGAAAAAGAAGTAGGACTGAGTGGACTTGTATGAATGAGGTGAATGGAAAAAATACTGTTTATCTTTTTTACAGTGCAAATATTTTTTAATCAAAAATAATAATGTGAGCACAGTACACTTTGTATTCTGTGTTGTAATTGAAATCAATATATTTGAAAATGTAGAAAAAAATCCACAAATATTTATAATTTAAATTAGTATTCTATTGTTTATCAGTGCGATTAAAACTGCAATTAATTAACAAGTAAAAAATGAAACAATATGGGCAGTATGATAAGTTCACGATACAATACTGGGCCCTAAATCTGTAACCAAAAGGTTCACTAGCTCCAGAAAAAACTGATTTATAATTTTTGAAAATGGACTGCAGTATTTTCCTTGGTAATGTGGGAGGACAACAGAAAAGTGAGAAGGAGAATGTTCAGAGCTGACCTGCGTAAATTGCTTTACCATGTCAGAGCCAATAAATTATGGATGTTATTGTCTGACAGATCTTTTTGCTGTAGAATTACGAGAGGTTTTGCTTTAACAGTTAGTTCAGCAGCATAGATTTCTGCATCACTATGTTTTGACAGTGAGCTAGTGAGGTCTGATGTTGAAAGGACGGGATTATAAACATCTGGACTCTTCTGGGTTTTATTTCCAGCTCTGCCGTGGGTTTGCTGTGTTGCCATATGCAACTTAACTTTTCTCATTCTGTGTGTACCCATTGTGTGTGTGTGTGTGTGTGTGTGTGTGTGTGTGTGTGTGGAGATTGGATGCTTATTTTTATTTTAAAATATTTGTGTAGAGCCGTACATTTTAACATGATATCTTGCAAACCATAGATTAGACATGTCTCCTGACCCAATGGGTTTGGAATCTGTGCTTGATCGTAGTGGGAACTGAAGAGCTGTTCAGAACTTCGCAGGATCAGGCCCTAATTAATGATCACTTTATCTGTACATCAGTTGCTTAGAAATGTGTGGACTTATAAAACTAGAGTTGTAGTTTATGCTAGGAGTCACCTGGTGACACTCTTAAACATAGTAATCATAGCTAGAAGTGTTTCCATTTCATGAAAAAAATTGAGGTTTCAGAATTTGTTTTCATGCCAGCATGGAACAAAAGCAAGGCCATTCAATGTCCTTCATGCAAAAAACACAACAGACAAAGACCTCCTCCCCAAAACAGTCAATGTCCTCTTGGTTAGGACACTCACCAAGGATGTAGGAGATCCAGCTTCAAATCAGACACATCACAGGTTAGTGCCCTAATCACTAGGCTATTGGCTTTTCTGGAGTAGGGGTTCTTTCTTTTGTTTGAAAGTTTTTAGCTCTGCAATCAACTTGGTGAAAAAGAACTTTAATTTCACATAAGTATACACAGTAACTTCGGAAACTGAATTATTCTTGGTTTCTAAACATACTTTAGTCTATTCTATTTAACCTTTTCTTTTCCTTTTAATCTTCTTTGCAGCTAATACAGTACCACTTAACTGGGGATTTGAGGCTTCTGCTAATGCAGAGACTGATAGGTTCTAGTGTTATCTAATGCTGATGGCTCAAAGGAAAAGGTGTATCTAAAAAGGCCAGTGATGCTCATGGGAATTGTCTAATTTTCCAGGCATAGATTAGAGCATTTTAAGTGAAGGAAATGAAGTTAAAATTATATTTATGTATACAGTACAGTTAATTCTGGACTGCCTTGTAATTCAATGTAAATCCAATCCAGCAAGGTACTGAGTGTCCTCAGCTCCTGTTGAAATCAGTGAGTGCTGAGAATGTATTACTCCATGTAGGAAGTACTCATCAGTCCAGTGGATCAGACCCTTTGCAAAAAAGGACTGGGATAGCATAATAACAGAGAGGAATATAGCCTGAAGCAAAGAATAAGAGAGCTGATGGTATAAGAGCAATCCCAGTTATATGGTTGGAATAATAAGAGTCAGATCCTCAGGTGATGTGTAAATCAATATAATAATGCAGATTTACACTGCCTGATGATATGGCCACAAATTTCAGGTTGAACAGATAAGAGAACTTCAAAAATGGTAAATTTATGTCATCGTTCCTGACAAGCGATGCCAGCAGAAATTTCAGACCAGTCTGGCTGGTTCTGCAAAGCTTTATCGACTGATCTGTGAAACATGAAATTAACGTTCAGTACTTTAGACAGTACTTTTGTTGTTCACTATTGTTTTTAAAGGCATATCTCTGCGAAATATTACTTTGTGATATAGTTCTGGCCCGCTCACATGTGAAACCCCAATTCAGCAAAGCAGTTAAGCACATGCTTAATTTTAAGCATTGATGTCAATGGGCCATAAGCACAAGCTTAAAGTTAAGCATGTACATAAGTGTTTCGCTGAATAAGGATGCTTACCTGAATTGAGGCCTGAATCAGTTTGCAATCTGTTATCTTTCTTCAATTTTAAACTTCATGTACCAGGATGTGGTTAAAAAAGCAAATCTCCATGTCCAAATTGTGAAGGGGGAAAAAAACTATCAGTTAAAAGATCTCTGTCTGACCACTAAAAGGAAAGGTAGCGTTGAACAAGTATAAAACTGACTAGAACTAGAGAAATTCATAGAGGATGTTCATCAATGGTTATTAGCCATATACAAGGATGGTGTCCCTAGCCTCTGTTTGCCAGAACCTGGGAATGGCCGACAGGATGGATCACTTGACGATTACCTGTTCTGTTCATTCCCTCTGAAGCATCTGGCATTGGCCACTGTCAGAAGACCGGATACTGGGCTAGATGGACTTTTGGTCTGATCCAGTATGGCTGTTCTTATATCCTTTTCACTTATTACATTAAATATAGTCATCCAGTTTTTGCTTTTATATATTGATACCACTTGACTCTAAATATACAAATAAGGAAGCGTTTTACCTACCAGAGAACTAAATGAAACTGCACTATTCTCTTTTTAGGTAACTTAATGGCTGTGAATCTGCTGTTCTTCATTTACCAAAAAAATAAAATAAAAAAAAATTACACTGATTAGCAAAACAACTAATATATATTTTAAAAGTTTAAGATCTGAGGTGTGTGGGATTTTTGTGCAAGGAAAAGGGGTGGTGTTGAGAATGTGTGTGTTGCATAAACCTGATTAAAAATATTTAGCATTTAAATGGTCCAAATTAGCCATTGAAGTTTTCTCTCTCTAAGATGTGTGCATCTCCCTTTCTGCTATTGTTATAGCCTATCTGACCGTAGCACATATGGCAGACGGTTGATCAGAGTGCTGAATAGCTATCTTCACAACCAGAAGTAATTGGAAAGCTCTTTTGAAATGACAGATAAGATGATGCAATGTGCATCAAACTAATTACCCCTTTCGGTTTTCAAAGTAAGCTGGCATGAGTTAAAACTACAGCCTTGATGTGGCAAAGCACTTAAATATGTGCTTAAGTCCACCCCCATACAGCAGAGCATATGAAGTTTTTATTTAAATCATTATATGATCTTTTCCAAAATTTGGGGGTAAGCTCAGAAAGGCCAGGTGTTGCTTTGGACCCATCTTTGGAAAAGAGCGATGGACGTCTGTTTTAAGGCTTTGGACTGGGATTCAGGAGATCTGGGTTAAATTCCTGTATCTGCAGACTTTCTGTGTGACTTTGGACAAGTCGCTTAATCTCCTTGTGCATCAGTTCCCCATCTGTAAAATGAAGATCATACTGCCTTCCTCCCATTCTTTGTCTGTCCTGGCTGTTTAGCTTACAAATTCTTCACGGTAGAGGAGTGTCTCTTATAGATATTCTTTCACAAAAAGGTAGTACTGTGCAGTACAAAATGATTTTTTTTTTCCTAAAGTAGGTAAGACTATAAAATGGCTTTCAGTTATATATTTATGGTACTGCTAGATAGGCAATATCCTTTTGTCTTTTCAACCCAGTATGTGTATTATGCTGAAGTTTTGAACTGGGATTGTATTTCAGTACTTAGCTGTGGAACTGTTGGTGTAAATTTATTTTTGATAAAGGCTGGATGTGTTTCTCTTACTAAATGTTTGTACAACGCCTTGCAAAATGGGGTCCTGCTGTTGTTTGGAGTTTCTAGGTGCTCTTGTAATAATATAAAATAGCCTACACACACGTTCGTTGAGAAGGAAGCCTTAAATGTCTCAACTAGCAAAGACAGTCATGTTCAACCTATTATGATTTATATGTTAAGTTTGAAAAAGATTAAATTCCTTAAATTGCTGGGTAGCCAGCAGGCAGGTAAGAAATCCTTAGTGTCATTAAGGAAGGTAAGTGGGAAGCTAGTGACAGATAAAGTTATTGTTAGTTTGGAACAGAATGAATTCGTTGCATCAATGTTCTTGAAAGAAGTAGTGAAGGTCATGCCTCAAAGACTGGGAGACGTTTTCCTAAGGGAGACCAAGAAATGTTAGATGGTCTTATGATTATGCTAAAGTAGGTAGTCAAGCCATAAGCAACAGTCAAAGCTGACAGGGCTCCAGACCCAGATGATTTGTTTTACATAAAGCAAAAACTAATGAAATAAAAATCTCCACTGCAGGCTTTCTTGATATCTTGCTAAGAAGTGGGAAGATGATTGATCTACAAGAAGGGATAAGACACATACAGTTAAATTCCCTTTTGGGAGACTTTATTGGAAGCTATGGGATGGGACAAGGTCCATACAAATACGTAAGCAAAAAAGAATATGGATCCATAAAACAATACCTGGCTAATATGCATGAGCTCCTTTAGTGCATCAGTAAGGCCTCATTTTTGTGAATGTTGTGTGGACGCCACAGCAGTTAACAAGTTAAAGTGTTTTGGTTTCTCACTGAAAAAGCAAAGCAAAAATCTTATCTGTGACATATGTGGCTAAGGGTGAGGGAGATTACTAAATAATGGCTACATCAGAGTTGTAGCCAAAACACATGCACGTCTGATTAATTCTTGTGTTTCCTCATCTATGAAAAGGGGGTAGTAATGCTTAATTGCTTACCACTCTGGGGTGTTGTGAGTTTTAATTGGATAACACTTGTTTAGTGCTTTGAAGATAAAATGCACTATATAAATATTAAGTAATATTATGTTAAGGTCACTGACTTCAAGAGCCCTAGTGTCCTGAAATAGTTAAGCAAACAACTAATCAGCATTGCCAGCCCCACGCATTCAGAAATCATGAGTCAGGCCCCACAAGAATCATGAGATTTAAGCCCCCCGAAAAAGTCTTTTTATTTGCCTTCTGGCTTTGGAGCCTTTTTGAGTCATGTTTCCAAGCTTTCCTCTGCAATCATGAGGATTAGAAACTTAAACTTCGTCAGTTTTTATTTAAAAAATAAATTCTCACATAGAGTTATGTGATTAAGAGCTGAGGCTTTAAGAAAAACATCATGAGACTCATGATAAAATTGTGAAAGCTGGCAGCACTGTTCTTTGCTGAAGCATTTTCAGCTAGGCCTGCAGTGCATTGACGGAGAGAGCTGAGTACCAGAGCTTGTTCTACTGAGTTCTTCTTCCCTCCTTTTGTGACACTCTCAACAAAGGATACTCCAGCCAAACACTGTATTAACTGACCCCGCTCCTAAAGATCCCCAGGTGGATGTTTACTCTGGCTGGAAAAAGTAACCCCTTCTTAGTTGGTTTGCTACCAACAAGGGTCTTATTTCACTCAGTTGATACCCTTTTTTCCCCCCCACTAAGCTTTTGAATTATTTTCCTTTCAATGTCTCACTCTAGGACGTTGGCACATGCTTTGTGATCAAACAGCCTCCCTAGCAGAGCCAGCTCCAGGCACCAGCGCAGCAAGTTGATGCTTGGGACGGCCCATGGAAGGGGGCGGCATGTCCGGGTCTTTGGTGGCAATTCGGGGGCGGCGGGTCCCCCAGTCCCTCTCGGAGGGGAGGACTGGCCGCCGAATTGCCGCCGAAGAATGAAGCGGCGCGGTAGAGCAGCCGCCGAAGCGCCGCCAATCGCGGCTTTTTTTTTTTTTTTTCTTCACTGTTTGGGGCAGCAAAAAAGCTGGAGCCAGCCCTGCTCCCTAGTACGTTTCCATTGGTCTGGGTATCAGTGGGCTTACTCAAAGCAGGTTCAGTAGGAGACAACATATCTTCATCTGATTTGGACATTGATTTCAGTGTAACTGGAGGGCAGAGAGAGAGCTCAGCAATGCACATGGACTGTCTGCCTTTTTTGATCTCCCAACTAAAGAACAAGTTTCTTTGTTGCAGAACTGCAGAAGCTCATTAACACAACAGCCACTGCCTGACGTGTCACAATTTTAGCTAAGTAAATGGGACCTCGACTAGGCAAAGCCCTGCATGTAACTTCATTTTTAATACACATACTATTGGCAAAACCCGTTTGGAAGGAAAGCTGTTGCTAGACCTCTTTTTCTTTTTTCTCCAAAAAGGAACAGAGATGGACAATCAAAATAGTTTTTGAACTGCAGGTGACTTTTGAAAGTAAAAGGGCACAAAATAGAATAGATAAATATTGTAATTATCTATCTTAATAATCTGCTACAGAAATCTCTTTGGAACACACATGTACTAGCTTTACCCCTTTCCCAATAAATAAGTTGCATGTTAAAATTCTCTAATTTATATTTCTTTCAACCATGGTACAAAACAATGTAATTAGCTTTACGGTGGTGTGTCATGTCTCTGTCCAACCTCTTGAATGGAGCCTGTTATTTCTTAAATACAGTTTACTCATCCTCTCTAACATTTTATCTTGTAGATCTGAAACTCGCAAGACATGTACTTCCTTGGATTGTTGTCTTTGCTGGTTTTGCAAAGTAAGGCCTTCAGCACAAGTTTTCCTAATGAAGCTATTGCAGAGTTTTCAGTGAACATTTATAATCAGCTGCGGGCCACCGGGGAAGATGAGAATATTCTATTCTCTCCTCTGAGCATTGCAATTGCCCTAGGCATGGTGGAGCTTGGAGCTCATGGATCCACTTTGAAAGAAATTCGACATTCCCTGGGATATGACAGCTTGAAAAATGGTAAGGTCTTCTAATTGTGTTTCTCTATGTATTTTTGTTGTAAAGGAAGAGATGGAGCCTATAGAACAACCATGGAAAGGTCAAGGTTTTGTTCATGGATTTCTTAAGGAGAAAGTATGAACACCTATTAGTTGCTCTTGAAAAGTAGTAGAATTTCTTGAAACTGTAATTTTATACAATTTGTGTAATGTCTAATGTAAATATTTTTAGTATAACTATTTTGTGATTCCTTGATGGGATTAGGTGATCAAATTTAGAATAATAGAAGAAATCTTAACAGCTGGTGTACTGGGGTAAATATTTAGCATCATTAGATAAGAAACTCCCATTTAAAATTGGTAACAGATGGGCAGATAATGCCTATTGTATGAACTAGTTGTTGTGAGTTGAAATATAGAGACAAGAAAATATAAACTTAGAAAAATTTCCTATATTATAGGTTATCCTTTTGTGTGTAAATACCTATTTGTTTTTCATAATATAGGATCAAATTCTACCCCCGTTACATCTGCGTACCTTCAATATTGTTGTGTGGACATACTTGGGGGCAAATTTTGTTCACAGGTAGTAGTGGTGGTTGTTTGTAGTGAATCTGCTGGGCATTTCCACTTTACCGCATGTCTCTGAGTAAGTGTAATTCACCCCATAACGTGACTGTAGCTAGAGACCGCCACATCAAAGGATCATAATGATTCTGAGAGGTACTGTACGTAGGTGTTTGCTTGGAAACCTGTGAGTGAAATTTCTGGCCTTTATTGAAACCCATTAGACCTGGGGGCCTCTGAGGAGCTGTATTTTGAGGGCAGCCTAGGAAATAAGGTTGTGCTCTGGAGATATATGCATGTAATTCCACTGGCCCTGCAATAGCCCTTTTGCATAGTCTCCTACATAGATGATGCCTGCAGATTATATTTGCTGCCTAGTTCTACAATTTTGCCTCTAAGGGATTAAAAAACAGACAATTACACTCTGATATTTGAAAGTGTAGTCCAGCTAATGCATACCAGGCCATGCTCGGATCTCAGACACCTACTTTTGTGTACACAGCTATCAACTCCTATTTCAGCTATTGCAGTGCACTCTACATGAAGCTATCTCCAAAGACCAACCAGAAGCTTCAGCTATTGTAGAAAGCAGCAGGTTGCTTGAATCTTTGTTCAGTACACATTAAACTCACTATGCTTCTTCTCCATATGCTTTATTGGCTTCTGATTTGACTCCAGGAGCAATTCTGGTTGCTGAGATTTTTAATCTATGAAACCTGTTACTGTCAGAGTTCCTGGTTACCTAAGAGACTGCTTTTCTCCTTCCCTGGGCAGTATCCTGACAACTGAAATTAACTGAAGTGATTTCAAAGTCCCTAGACTTGAGTTCCGCTGATGAAGAGTTCTCAGTGGAGGGCTTTAGCACTGAAACTCATTGTGTTTTTTTTTTGTTTTTTTCCAGGGCCCAAAACTGTTAACATTTAGACACAGTACAAGACCCGTTGACCATTTGGGAGGGAAACGTGCGAGAATAAATAATTTTTTTCCCGGGATAGATCAGAATGATTCATTTTGATGTTGGGACAAATGAAAGCACTACAATTGGCAGGGTTGTGTGTGGGGTTGAGGAAATGGATCGCTAATGCTGCTTAATGTGGACAGTAGAAACCCAAACTAGTCATTGCACAGTGGCCTGCCATGCAGATTAATTCACATCTTCAGTATCTGAAATGGAACAGTCTACAATGTGAACATTCAAGACAGTGTAATGTAGTATATTATCTTGGTCACTGTGTGGTTTTTTTGGGGGGGAGGGTGTTTGTTTTTTTGGGTTTTTTGTTTTGTTTTTTTTGGGGTTTTTTTGGACCTGATTTGTTTACATTTTCTATGTCTGAGTCTTTTAAAAAAAAAAACAAAATAAACAACTCTAGAATGTTAATGGATTTTCTGTACTTGAGGCTAAAATATCATTATGAATTGGTAGTGGGGAGAATATGTAATATTTCCTTAGTATGTTTGCCTCACTAAGGAAAACAAACTACTTTTAATGTTTTTCTTTTCTTTCCAGGTGAAGAATTGTCATTCTTGAAGGACCTTTCTGATATGGCAACTACTGAGGAAAGCCAGTACGTGATGACAATTGCCAACTCCCTCTATGTTCAGAATGGATTTCACATCAGTGACAAATTTTTGCAATTGGTGAAAAAATACTTTAAAGCTGAAGTAGAAAATGTAGACTTTAGTCAAAGTGCAGCTGTAGCTAACCACATCAATAAGTGGGTTGAGAATCATACAAATAGTAAGTCCCTGTGGTTCTTTTCTCTCTTACTGTAAATGTTTGGTTGTGTCATGCTGAAGTAGGTCAGTACTGGTTGACTTTTGTCTTGTCTGTCATCTTCTCTCTC
Organism: Trachemys scripta elegans; assembly: GCF_013100865.1. Taxonomy (NCBI): domain Eukaryota; kingdom Metazoa; phylum Chordata; order Testudines; family Emydidae; genus Trachemys; species Trachemys scripta. Next base: position 86,730,657 of record NC_048306.1, read on the forward strand.
ACTTAAGATTAAGGTATCTTCTCTCTCAGAGAATTCTAGTATCAGTTCTTAATACAATTATTATATGTTTTTTTCCTGTACTATGATAGTCCTGTAAAAAAGCAGCTTTTGCCATCACTAACCACACCGTGGTATCTAAGCGACTCTCATTTCCTCTTCTACATATAAGAAAATAACTGCAGTATGTATTGCTAAATAATGACACTTTACTAGCTATCACTCAGTGATTTGAGTCTCTATTTTTTATTTAATATAAATGTTTTTATTAATGAAAAATATTTTTTTTTCATGCTTTCTTTCTAAAACTGTTGGTTACTAAATAAAAAATGTGTTTAAAGGCATTACTGGCCTGAGCTTAATAATAACTTAAAAGGAGAATTGTGGGTGCTCGTTACCTCTCAGGGTCGGACCCAAATATGTTAAGGAATATAAAGTCAGTTTTGGTAGACATGTGCAGATCCTCTGACAAAATCTAGACACATGCAGCTCCTGTTGACTTCAGTGGAAGCCATATCACTGTTGCCAAAGACAGAATTTGACCATTGATAAGACTACCACTGCTAAGGTGAATGGAGATCTCTAGTAGGCAGGGGTGAAAGTAACTTAAAGGACTTACCTACGCCGGAGTCCTGATCAGGGGCGTGGCCTCAGCCGGAAGAGGCGGGGCCTTTCAAGTTTTAAAGGCCCTGCGGCTCTGGCTGTGGCTGGGAGCCCCAGGGCCTTTAAATCACCCTGGAGCTACCAGCTGCAGAGGTGGCTGGGAGCCATGTGGTTCAGGGGCGAATTAAAGGGCCCGGGGCTCTGGCCACCGCGGAGCTCCGGGCCCTTTAAATCCCCACCCGAGCCCGGCTTACTTTCTCCTACTAGCAGAGGTGAAAGTATGCAAAACTGAAAAAGCAAATGTATTTGCTCAGTTTTGCTGTTGAATTCTGATCATTGCCGGTGTGGTGCTCCCATTGATTGTTTGGTTCTATACATACTTGGAGAACAAATAGAAGCAGAGCGTGTTCCAACTTATGGATCAGAAAGAATAATTTTGTTCTAATTATTTTTCCACCATATCTCTTAAATTAATTTGTGATGTTAATATTTTAACAATAGTGGCCAGATTCTGTCCTTAGTTGCAACACTCTAAGCCTAAAGGTAAGGTCAGAATCTTTCTAGGAATTTCTACCACACACATCCCCATGATAGCTGAGCACCTGAGAATCTAACTGTAGAGCTGTAATGGGAAGAAATGCTTTATTTAATATGTCAATTTGTGGCATAAATGGGAAAAGTACTCAATGTGAAGGCTCTTGCTCCAGTTTGAATTCATCCTGTTTTGCCAAGGTATCCGGGAGTGTGTTGCATCTGGGAGGGAAATCCTGCCTTGCTGTTTGGAGACACAGAAATGGAGGGGACAAAGTAGCACTAGCCATACAATGGGTCACATCATGCTGGCATAGGTGAATGTACAGTTGGGTGCACCTTTGTGTTTTTAGAAGGCACAGTATAAGCACCTGTCTAATGCCTGCTGCACAAGCATCCTTCGTGCTGACCAAGCTGGCAGTCCACAATCCATTGGGGCCATGATGCACTGACAGGCAGTCATGGTCCCTCAGCTTAATGTCTCTGTAGCACCAGAGCTCATTCTTGCCTGGCTGCTATCAAGGGAAGAGGAGACCTTCTCCCTCATTAGCACAACATGCCATGGGGGGTGGTTGGGATTTCATCCATGACTTGTTAAACACACTCCTCTCAAAGCTTTGAGTAATATGTGCTCAACAAGGTGCAAAATAAATGAGACATAACTGTCTTAAGAAAATATTCCAAATAATATAGAACCTAATATACAGTAATGCGTGTTACCAAGAACTGTTTGGAAAATGTCACTAAAAATGAAATTTCAAACAAGGAAAGGAAAGACTTCAGATTTTCAGATCTCTCTCTCTCTCTCTCCCCTCCACACCCCGTATTCAAACAAGCTTTTATGTTGGAACTGAGTGAGTGTGTGTGTTCTCTTGACTCTGGTAAACTTTCTGCCTCAAGGGACATTGCTCTGAATAAACTGAAGTATAAACAAAAACAGTCACTCCCAGGACAGCATGAACCCAGATTCTGCCCTCAGATGCACAAATGTGATACCAACTGGCTGCTCTGTGGAGCTCTGCAAATGCATCCAGAGGCAGAATTTGACTCTAAACACACTCACGCACAAATCATAAATTGAGAAGTAATAACCAGATAGAGTGCCTTTTTTTTAACCCATTATATAGTATGTTGGTCATAAATGGGCGTAAGGAATCCATCTGGGATCAATTATTAAATTCAGTGACTAGATTTGTCACTATTCTTATAGAGTTATAAACTCAAAATTATTTTACTGAAAACAAGCTGTATCCAATCAGCTATGTCGGGTAACGGACAATGCACTCTGATTGGAATAATTTATTTAGGAGTGTAAGCATAGCAGCTGCTATGCTCAGCTAACAAGCCTTTCATGACTACAGTAGATGTAAGATGTCTTTTCTCCTTTCCTTTCCATGAGCAAATGTCTGTGGATCAAATGTTGAGGGCTTCCTCTCTTTAACAGTCCTTATGTTGGAGACAGTGGGATTTTTGCCTGTGTGAAAACAGAGTACCTGACCCACTCTCGGGGCCGTAAGCAAGGCAGGGCAACCGCCCAGGACACAAAGTGGTGGGGGCAGAAAAATAATGGGGGCAGGGGTGAAAGTAACTATAGACATTTATCGGTATGGGGCCTCGGGTGGAAGGGGCAGGGCTGGGAGGTCAGCATCCGCCAGCCAGCCCTTCCAGGCCGCCTGGCCCGTGCTGCCTGGGGCTCCAGTGGTGATTTAAAGGGCCAGCCCCGGGGCAGCTGCTCCCTTTGCCCCCTTCCTGCCCATCGGCAGCTGAAGAGGGGGGGCAAAAGGGGCAAGAACATTAAAGGCCCCAATCAATGGGACTCTTTATGTTCTTAAAGTTAAGCACATCTTTAGGTGTTTTTTCAGATTACAGCCCAAGTCCATAAAAGTTAATCCCCTGGGAGGGAAATAGTGAACTGTACCATAAACCAGGAGAAACTTTCTTTATTTGACCCACATTTCCTCAAGGTTTCAGTGTGTTATATTTTAAAAGTGATGCTTAGAAACAAGTGACTGATAGCCACTTGAAGGAAGGATTTACATACCAACACTGTGATTTAGGTTTTGAAAATGCTGGAAATTTAATTTGGGATTTACTGAGAAAATCTGAAATGTAAATTTTATGTTACTGCTATTTTTTTATTTTCTTGCCTTTTGCAATCTGGATGAGTTTTGATTGAATATTCAATTTTACGTGCAGTTTGAAGCATTCCTTCTTTTCCTTTCTATCTGACAGACATGATCAAAGATTTTGCCTCATCAAGGGATTTCAGTGCTCTAACTCATTTGGCCCTCGTCAATGCAGTCTACTTCAAGGGAAACTGGAAGTCGCAATTCAGACCTGAAAACACAAGGACTTTCTCTTTCACTAAAGATGATGAAAGTGAAGTGCAGATTCCAATGATGTACCAACAGGGAGAATTTTATTATGGTAAGCTGGGACCTGGACAGCTGACTTAATTAATGCAGATAATTCTAACTCATTGTAGCAATAATATGACACTACGCATTCAGCCATGCACAATTCTGCACACGTTTGTATATGGTTGCCCAACTATGTGCAGTTACCTGATTGGCATTCCCTTGTTGGGTATTTCTTCACACACATGGTCAGTTACATGTTGCCTTGACAGAATTCATCTTTTATTTTGTTTTATAATTTCAACAGGTAATATTGAAGCTTATTTTTAAGCAGGTTTTTCTTTTTTATCAATTTAAATTTTCAGTTGCAGCAAATTATGATGGGGGGTAAATAATAATTAATGATGGTAGACATTAAGGGTCAATAAGTTTAAGCTTTATAATGGTTAAAACACAAATTGTCAACGTCAGGTTTTGTGAAATATACAAAGTAAAGATCCTTAAATCAAACTTTAAAGATTATTAAATGTTTGATTTTGAAGTTTGATATCATCATGTTCTGATGTGTAAGGTGTCATCTCTTATCCTATTCAAAAGCAGCTCTGAAAGTTACTAGGCTTTAGGGAAATTTAATTTTTTGTTCTACTTATTTATTGCTTCAGATTTCTAAAATATAACTGTAAGTGCCTGTCTTGTGCTCTGTATACCTATTTCATAAATTCTAATGAGTAAAGAATTGCTTAGAAACATATCTACCTCAGACTGTGAGGGGAAAAGGGGTGCCCAGAAGGATAACAAATTTGGGTTCTGGCAGACCAAGTAGGGAGCAAGTTAAGTCTTTTTTCTCCACATGAGGATGTAACTACACTTGGAGAGAGAAAATGCTAGACAAGTAAATGTCAGCAGTGTATAGCTGAATTGTTTTGATAATGACACTAAGGTAATAAGAGGAGGATTGGTCCAGTGATAAGTGGTATCAAAAGCTGAGATCTATGTTCAGTCTAACTGGCATGTTTTTTTCTGAATTGTATTCTAACATACTTGAGGGGTCTACTTTTTAAAATACTATAAATTATCTTAGAAACACTTTACAAACTTTAATTGAACATCACAAGGAATCAAGTATTAAGAAAGACTTAGTAATTGAGACAAAGATTAAAATTTTCAAAAGCACCTTTAAGTTACATCTACACTACAGATGTCTGCCAGTATAATTATGTTAGTTAGGGATCCCACCACTTCACGCCCTGACCCAGATAACTATGCCAGCACAAATCTGTAGTGTAGGCCTGGCTTAAGCCTTATTTTAAAATATAATTTAGGCATTTGGGAGCCTAAGTTTCATTGAGAGTCAGTGAGCCAGTTTACTTAGGCTCTTTGGAAATTTTTACCCAAGCTTAAAATGAGGTTAGTAATTTAAAATTTCTTGTTTTGCCTTCTTCTGAATACAGTGTACATATTTGTTATGTTTAATTTACATCTGATAGATTACTAGTATTGTATAGCGTGCATCTTCCCTCAGTTTGTTTATTAAAGACAAAGTTTAAAGGAAATGCTTATTATGGAATTATATTGTTTTTTTGTAGGGGAGTTCAGCGATGGCTCCAATGAAGCAGGAGGTATCTATCAAGTTCTGGAAATACCATACGAAGGCGATGAGATAAGTATGATGATAGTTCTTTCCAGACAGGAAGTTCCACTAGTCACACTGGAGCCATTGGTCAAAGCCCAGTTGATTGAGGAATGGGCTAACTCTGTGAAAAAACAAAAAGTGGAAGTATATCTACCAAGGTGAGGATATATTTCCAAGTACACATTTTAACGGGGGTGCATTTGTATGTGCTTTACCTGCTATGTCATTATATGACTGTACAGGGTAGTAGAGAAGAATTGGTGCAGTAGCAAATGCTTTTAATCATCACAACGGTGTTTTTTGTTTTCAGTATAGATTTGTCATGTGCTTTGCAGGGTGGTGGTTTTTAGAATACAGATGTGAAATTTCTGGACAGAGAGAGAACAGGGAGGGAATCCTTGGAGATTTCCCATTTAAAATTACCTCCAAGAGGCCATTTTATTTTGATGTAAGTTGATCCAAATTGATTTACAGTGCTGACAGTAAGAAAGTTTTCAATCTTGCAACCTTAAAATCACTGGTTACTTGGAGCAATGATAGATCCATTCCATCAGATACAAACCTCTTGTCAGGCTTTTCTGTAGCTATCTGTTGCAGTGGTGACCCTTACAAACTTGCCAGTTATCTTTTGGATAAGGAAGTATTTGCAGTTACATAACTTTAGTGTTTGTCGTATGCAAGGTTATTCTGTAATAAGCGCAAGAACATACAGGAATCCCTCCACATTGCATCAGGCCCAAAGGGAAAACAAAAGTCCACTGATGTCAATGGCAAGACTTCTATTGACTTCAGAGGACTTTATATCAAGCCATTGCTTCTATTATCCTTAGGTGACATTGACAGCTTTTCAGTGTACAGCAAGAACTTCCCTCAGTGATGTATGCAGTTTTTGAAAAGATTCTCTTTAATCATCTTAATTTCTCAATTTAGACTAGCTGAACGTTCATTATATCTGTATATCTAAGAATATAATTGTGCTTCTCATTTATTGTTTTATGTAAGGCTTCTTTAGGCCACTCTACAAACTGAACAACTGAAGGGGGGGAAAAAAGTGGCAAATGAATGGTTTGAAAACGGGGAACAGATGGTGGCAGAGGACATCTGAAAAGCATTATGGTCCAGTGGTTTTAAGGAACCGTTATCTTTGCCACCATTCTGTTGTTGCTGAATAAAGACATAAAATGGTAGTTACTGCTCTTTATTTCAGTAACATTTAATTGAAATGGTGTACATATGACCCGAGGGCCACTGTGTGCTGAGAAGGGATAATTTATAACTGTTTTATTTTAAACAAATAAAAACTCTCTCAACCTAACCCTTGTACCCATGTGAAGGTCCTTTTCAAGAAGATACCTGCAGCCATGGGAGCATGCTATGGATTGTGGAGCAAATCCAGAGTTATAGGGCTAGATGAAGGCAAGCCAGAGCCCTGGGCACATCACACCATCCCACTCTGGTCCTGTCTCAAGCCATACCCCATCCCACCATCACTTGGAGTGGCAGAGGTTGGGAAATACTTCCCAGAAAGGCAAGGGCATTATCTTGGGGTCTCCATCTCCCCCAGCCAGGAGGGTACCTCCTCCCTCCACCCGAGAGCAGCACAAGTAACTACTTCTTTCACCACCACCCTTGTCCCCTGCACTCTGAAGAGGCACCGGGGGGCTTACACAGCAGCTAGGGTGTATCTACTTGGACTGGGCCCATTACACTGTTCTTCAGCTGGGGTGGTGTTGGCAGGGCCCTCCAGAGCAATGCCTCCATTGAGATGCATAGAGCAGTTCATCCCTTTCAGAACTACTGTTCCAGGCTGTCTGCAGACTCAGGCAGATGTCATTACATCTGTTACAGTCCTATCACATTTTTTTCAAGCTTTTCTTTGCAACCATAAGTGCTAGAAACTTCAAATAATAATTAAGCATAGACTATCAATGTTCCCTCTAACTTTTTCCATCCAGGTGCAGAATAAATTTTGTTATGTACACTGAGGTACGTGTGCCACCAGTAGAAGCAAAAAACTTAGATATAATTATATATTTTTAAAAAGCTAAATAGGGATAATTACTCCAGCCGGGACAGGTTAGGCATTTTGGAACTCACTACTCAAAGAATTAAATTTTAAGTGTAAGAGAAATAAAAATTATGAAATGCATAGACCGTCAAAACACTAAAATAAAACACTTTGAAAGAATAAAATTACAGAGAATATGTGTGTGTGCATTGCAGGAAGTACCAAGAAGTAACAACAACAATAATACAAGTATGTGTTTGGGGGGGGGGGGGGTGCGCGCGCACGCTGGCTGCTGGGGAAGTTTCTGAGACCCACCCTGCGCTGTCTATTTAAGGCACTCACTGAAAGCTCTCCTGCTCTGAGCCCTGTTGTCTCACCTCCCCTGCTCTGCGGAGATGGGGTGCATGGGCAGGGGGAGAAAGAGTGTGTGTGAACTGACGGGGAAATCTCAGAAATAATGCACTGTCTCTTTAAGAAAGTCCTGCACAGCCCGCAGGAGGGTCCCAGGGGCAGCTGCAGGACAGAGCAATGTGCGGGGAGGCGCACCTGAACAGATGCGTGGCACTTAAATCTCTCCGCCACAGCCGCTCAAGCGTGCAGGTTACAGGGAACATGGGACTCTATAATGTCACATGATTCCATGAGTCAGGATCCTAGGCATGCGCCTATAGTGCATAGGCTTTAATCCAGTCCTGCTGGGTTATGTGTATTTCCCACTTCTATTGTTCCTCCTCCTCTAACCAACAGCTCCTCCTCTGCTAGTATTCAAGCCCCTTCGCGTGGAGGAGCCCGTCCCAACCAGCTGGGAAATACAGATCTACTACTCCAAATGTAACCTCAGTTTGCACCTCTCATCCAGCACCTTTAAAGCATTTTGTACATGTTAATGAATTAACGATAATCAAACTGGATAAAATTGGGTGCCATTAATCTCCTTCTGTATCTTCAGATTATTAAAAAAAACTAATGTGGGTTTGAAATTCAACATAGAGATACAGTCATTCCCTTATTAAACTGCAGAGATTAACTGTGCACTCCCAGCATGCTAGATTTCCATTAGGATTCAGAGGTGATCTGCAGGATTTTATCAGTGCACTAAATAAACACTTCATAAATATTTTATCCTCTGACTGAAAAGGCATGTTATGAAATGTGGCCTGCAGACTCTGTCCACTGAGAAATTGAAAGCAGCAGTGGAATAAAATTAAATTTTCATACCCCCGAAAGATGGTATCCAATTATAAAGTGAACATTTTTTAAACTTATACATTTGTAATCGGGCCTGAATGACTAGCCACAGCAGAGTTAATCACAACTTTTCCAATTTCTGTCTGTGCTATCTGTGTGCAAATGAAACTCTGTATAACTTCTCTTAATAGCAAAGGGGAGAATTGTACAGGATTGTTAAATTATACTTTCTCATTTTTCATTTTCAAATCATTGTTTCCAGCTTAACCAGAGCTAAAGTGATCAACATTTTAATCCACTTCTGCGTAGAAGTGAAACAGACCATGAAACTAATTTACAAAAATGTCTCCCAAACATAATTTATTTGAAGAGAACCAAAGGGAGAACTACTGGCTAATAACAGGAGCGCAGTCTGAGCAGCTCTTCTTATGGAGTGTCTAACTATGCCCGGACTTTAAAATTACTGTCCTTCATTTATTTTTATTTACTTGCCATCCTTTTTAAAATATGCCTGCCTCAAACTAGTCAGAGTTTCACATGCCACAGTTTGTTTGCCTTAAAAACGGGAGTGGGGGCGAGGGGGAGCTTTTCTTACCTGCTCATTCTTTCCTTGGCCCTTCTGCTATTTCTGGCATTTGTCAGCTCTGGTTCTTCTTGTGACATGATCATAGAGATGTCCAGAACTCTGGGTATAGCAGCTTTTACCGCTGTGAATGGGGGCCGTGGTAGAGGATGCTTATGGCCTGGTCTTGATGGGGAGGAAGGAGGCTGTTTGTCATGTTCGCTCAGATGAGTTAGCTTTGAAAAGCCCTGTTAAGATGCAGGTTAATATGGCTTCAGACATATTAACTGACCATATAGAAGCCTAGGCTCCCCAGGAGACTAAAACACTGCTTCAGATGCTGAGGGCTTATACCGGCCATCTAGGCAGGTGTGCATTTTACCTGTGATCTGAACTAATGCACTTGTTCCTCTTTTTTTGCATTTGCTTTACTTTTATGCAAAGCAAAGAGCAATGTGCTATGGACCAGTTTGGGAACCTAGATTTTCAACTTCCTCTCACAAACTAAATAACTTTGAAATGATAACCTCTGGCTGAATTACATTTTTGCTCCAACTCCTTTTGCTGTGTGAGCAAAAAGTAGACCCAGTCCTGTTTGATTCTAAGTACTCTCAACTCCCATTTGGTTCAGTGGGAATTCAGCACCTCACAGGAGGCTCTCAGCATCTTGTGGGACTGGGCCCTCTCTCCTTTCTCTTCTGTCCTTTTTGAACCATAGAAGGTTTTGGTTGAATCATATTAATTAATCCTCTACATAAATTCTAAACTAAGGACTCTGTTCTGCCAAGGGCATAAATGCCTCCTCTAAATCTCACTGTTGTATAACTAACCCTTGACGCAGGGCTCATCTTCCATAACTCTTTGAAAACTGGCATTTACTGGAAAGCTGGATCATATCAGAGAAGTTTAGATATTGTGATTTGCTATTGCTAGATGATATGGTGCCTGCTGTAAAGAGAAACATGGTCATCTGCTTTAGTGATCTCTGGATCAGGCCCACAGTTCTAGGTAGGAAGTGAAGAGACAGACCAGGTAAACCTAGTAAAAATATGACTGCTACACTTGCGAGTTACAGCACAATAAAGCAGCCCCAGGCGCCCTAGCTCACTCCCCGTCCACACTCCATAGCTACAGTGCTGCTGGTACTCCTCCTCGGTGAGTGGAATAACATTTGCTGCACCCCCACTGGAGCACCACGGAGCCAGTGTGAACGAGGTGTTGCGTTACTGCGCTGTGATCAGCCTCCGGAAATGTCCCATAATCCCCTTAAGTCAAGTGGCCACTCTTGTCATTGTTGTGAAATTGGCTGCCGGAATGCGGAAATGCCCTTTCGAAGCTCCGTTTCGGAGAAGCCGGCTGCTTAGCAGCGCCGAGAAAAGCAAACATTTACTGTTTGCTTTGAGGTGAGTGAGAGGGAGGCGGGGTGGGTGGAGGAGGGGAAGAGGGCAGTCTGAACTTACAAGACAGCATGCTGACACACTCTCAGCACCCCAAAAACCCACTCTCTTCCCCCCCCCACATACACACAACATACTCTGTCACACTCCACCCCCACCCCCCATTTGAAGAGCATGTTGCAGTCACTTGCATGCTGGGATAGCTGCCCATAATGCACCACTCCCAATGCTGCTGCAAGTGCCGCAAATGTGGCCACACCAGTGCGCTTGAAGCTGTCAGTGTGGACAGACTGCAGCACTTTCCCTACGGCGTTCTACGAAGTTTAACTCTCAGCGCTCTACATCTGCAAGTGTAGCCATGCCCTAATGTTCACCCCGACTTTCCTCAGCCTTGTTGTGCTGCTTCTTTGCCTCTTGCCAACATCTGCTCTCTTTATGAAAGTCTCCAAAGAGATATTAACATGGGAATACACATATATCAAAGCTACTATAATGGAGGAAATAATCCCCAAGTGTGTAGCAGATGTAAACGTTCCCCTTTGGATGAATGTACTATACAGTCAGACCAGTCATCTTGCTTCTTAACCTGTGGTGTTATGGCAATAAACATTTATTAGATTCTTTGAAAGTGGATCAGGTTCACACGTTAGTGCTCTCTCAGGGAACACATAATTGACATTTTTCACCCTCATGGAAGCATGAGGTCATGTAATAGTTTTTTCAATGTATTATATACAAACAAGCTTTTATTCAAGCTCAGCTATTCCTGTCTCTCTTCTATCTCTTGTCTGGGTTTGTTTGTTTTTTGGTCAATGCAGAAGAGTCCAGTTTTTCACTTGCTGTTTGCATTACTCTCCCTATAGTGTATCAGGATGTTGATAGAATAGATTTAGGTTTAACATGTAGGTTTTCTTTTTGTCAGATTCCACTTAAGTTTCAAGTGCTGTCAAATAACTGCAGTTCTTCAGTGACTATGACTTCTGTCTGATGGGTATGAAAATTTTGATTTTGCCCTATTTATAGCATTTGACGCTCCAAAGTAAATCTCCTTTTGTCCAGTTGCCAGTATAAGACTGGAAGATAGATACTTTTAGATCTCATGGAAATATGCAGTTCTTCTGCTCTGCATGATGCACCCACATACTGCCTGCACATTATAGAGGAAACTACTTCTTTATGGTTGAATATCATGTAATGCAGCATTCCCAAAGTCTGGGGTGCCCCAAAGGACTAGCTTGGGGGTTGGGGCTGAACAGACCGCTCAGTTGTTCTCTGGACTGTCCGCTTTAATTATAATAATAATAATTAATAATACAGTCCTCATCATTGTCATAATTGATTTAAATTTCTAGCAGTTACAGCTGCAAAGAAATCCTTGAAGATGTGACCTGAGTGTAACTGATACTGTGATGTCTCCCTGAGTTTGTCAAGACTCTGAGGTGTGAACAGACCCATTAATTTCAAGGGGCGCTCATTCAGATGCCAATTGTGATATTTTAATTGTAAATTCACCTCTTAACAAAGCATGTGAAAAAGGAAAGAAGATCTCATATTAGAAAGATCTACAGAATCTAGATTGAGTCAGCTGATTCTGAATAAGTTTTCAACAACACATGGCAAAGTTGAACGGGGTGTGATTAGTGTCACTTTTCTTAAAAGGCCAGCTTGGTTTTCAGAAGTTCAAGAAATACTTGTAATGTTTCTCAGTCCATATCTAGGAGTGTACATTTCTCTGATCAAATCTGATCATCTGATGAGATCCCTGTTGCAGGCCTTCTGGTGAACTTCACCCACCCAACATTTGGCCTGTCCAAGGGCTGAATGAGAATACAGCCTATGTCGTATATACTGTCAATATCATATTTTATATAGTTCTTTAGTAATATGACAGATAAACCTTGCTTTTTTCTCCCCCTCCTTCCCATCCTCCCAGCCCCCGCTTCTGCAGCATATTCCGTTTTCGGGTTTAGGGATTTTTCAGAAATAACTCCCAAATCTCTTCCAAGCTTAGTATGCAAAAGTATTTTTTTCATGTATCTCTTTGCATTCTCTATTTTTTTTTCTAGTTATTATTTGTCATTTATCTGCTAAGCATGTTATTTGCGGTCTAGTAGTCCAGAGACTTAAATCCACTTAAATCCCATTTATATCTCCTAGTAATCTTTCTACAGTTGGAAGTTTCCCTTTGCAGTTGTTGGGGGGTTTTGTTTTTTGTTTGCAACCTCTAGGTTGTTTTTTCAAACCCATTCACAACCATCTTACCTCCTCACTTAAAGGTTTACCAACAGTATTGATGTTCATCAGATGTGTATAATTATGTTTATTCTCTGTCGGAGCCTATTGCTGGTGGGAACCATTTAGCTGATTTGACAATGGCAGTATGAGGTATATTAGTAGGCACCTTTATTGTAATGCTTACTCATTTTTTTAAAAATTGCCAATTGCTTTATATAATGCATATATAACCAATTAACCTAATACCAAATAATGTTATCCCCTGTGCATGTAGATTAGGGGGCATGCTTGGGCTCTAAATTTTGAAATTTATCTGAATTGTAATGTGGCAATAAATATTCGTCAGCACGTTCACCTCTATATAAGGTGCCCATGCAAGTCCATCTGCTCCATTTAAACCCCAGTGAATCCCTGCATCGAGAGCCAAGCACTATTCAGTTTTTTCTAAAAGTTTGCATTGAAGTCAGTGAAATAACTCTCTAGATTTACACTGGTATAACTGAGAGCAGAATCTGGCCCACCATTTCAGAGCCTTGAAGTCAGTGGGGGCTTTGACTGAATAAAGACTTGAGGATTTGGCTCATAATGCAGGGCTAAAGTTGTTCGAAGGGCGTTGCATTGGCTGACTGCATGGGGCTTTATTCCACTCTATGTGAACTCCCAGTTCATTGCCGTGGGCAAAGTGGGTGCTGCATCCTTTCAAAGAACAAAACTAGTTAAGGACACTTTCCTCTTCCTGAAGTCATGTTGGCTGCCTTTGGTTCATCTGTACATTATGCCTTTACATTTTATTCATTAAGAGTGTGCAGTGTTCTGACAAAAGATGTCAAGCTGACTGCCGTGAAATTTGTTAGAGCACTAGAGGGGACTTTCCCAACTAATGACATTGTATTAGTCACTTGCTGGTCCTCTGGTATTCTGCCAAAGCAATGAACTCTTAAAAGGGAATGCTTCTCCTGTTTTCCTCCCAGGCACCGTGAACCTCCTGTAGGTTGTTCGGGCATGGTGCTTTAATTCTTTTGCTGTCACCAATAAATTGTAGCTACTCCTGTACTCTCCCCCATAAATCATCTTTTCATTTAGACAAATTCTGCCTTAGTAAAGAACATCGTCTGTTTAGCTGAAGTTTTGTTGATTCTCTCTGGCTTATGTTGTCACTTTTTACCTCCTACGTTATTGTTACATGAATATGAATCATGTTTTCCATTTTCTTCTGTTAGATTTTTCTTGACAATGGGAAAATCCAGCTGACCTTTTTCATTTCATTCTTCGTTATCTCTAGATTTTTTTTTTATTTTTTTATTTTTTTTTGGTTAAGCTTCCAGTTTTTGCATATGCCCTGACATTCCATGAGATCATCTCCACACTTCATCAGTTGCTTTATACTGGGTCAGGATTCTGTGCAGCCCCTCTCATTTCTCACAGTGCTGCTGGATGGTTGACATATGTTGTATTATACATGGTTTGTTAATATGAAATAAGACTGACTGTTAATTATTTTTATGACAAGAAATGGCACACTGGCACAATAGTTTTTCCACTGGGTCAAGAGTAAACGAGAAAGATTTTACTAAGAACTGCAGTCTGAATACAGTCAGTCAGGGGACAGGGAGAAGGAGTGGTTGGATGGGGCAGGGGTCCCGGGGTGGGCCGTCAGGAATGAGAGGAGGGGTTGGATGGGGTGACAGGGGTCCAGGGGCAGTCAGGGGACAGAGGGCGGGGGTATGTGGATGGAGCAGGGGTCCCGGGGCGGTGGGGGGCATCAGGGAACAGGGGGGGTTGCATGGGGCAGGAGTCTGGGGGAGGGGGGGCAGATAGGATGTGGAGGCCGGCCCACGACCCCCTTTCCCTGACCGGCCCTCCTTACAATTTACGAAACCCGATGCGGCCCTCAGGCCAAAAAGTTTGCCCGCCCCTGGGCTAGAACCAGGTAGGTACCCACTCTATGGGAGCAGGGGGAGGATTCTGTTTACCCCCTCCCCAGCCCTGCTGCGCTTGCAGTTTACCCCTGGCCCCTCCCTTGCTACACAGACCAATCCCAGCTCCTGCCCCACTGTGCTTTTGCCCCTGGCCCCTTTTACAATCATTCCCTGGGGGGCCCACAAATATGTTTGGCGCTGGGCCCACAAAAAGTTAATCCGGCCCTGTGAATGCAACATAGTCTCTAGCTATATGGCTTGCTGAAGAAATTGTGTAATGAAACCCATCTATACTCTGTGCTTTCTCTTTGTGACCCTACAGTTGTTGGCCACATAATTGAAATTCTTTATAATTAATGTTCTGGTCATTTTACAGAGAGCCTTTATTATATGAACATTTCCTATTATGCCTTCTCATCTATCAATAGACCTCTGTGACATTTCTAATCTAGCTAAGGGTAGCCCTTTCTCGTTATTACTTTGATAAACTCCTTCACTACAGGACTTCCTAGTCTAGGACCCAATGCTCCACCATTGAAACCAATGAGAGTTTTGCCACTGACTTCATTGGAAGCAGGACCAGAATGAATTACTATAACCTTCGTGGTATTCTGTTTTGTTTATTTATTTTTTTAAAATCTGAGCATCCTTATTTTCCTAATCTTTCATTTCTGCCAACAGCTGTCTATAAAGTTTCTGCACTCTTTTGTATCACTCATTGTTCCTATTATCTAGATTAAACTCAATTAGATTTGGTTTGATATTAGCTAGCTTTTTTTCTCTCCTATCTATTTAATCTAACTTCATTACTAAGTTTTTACGGGCAAGGATTTTGTGTATACCTCATGTATGTAGTAATATTAGCATATTTGGGGAGCTACTGCAATACAAATAGTAGTTATAGAATATTCTAGCCACAAATGTCCGTTATCAATAAATATATATATTTATAGGCATTTCTATAGCATGCATCACCATACTATAGTATCTGAGTACTAAATCTGCTACTTTTTTATTTAACTTGGTGTTTCAACCTCCATTAACTACAATTTACAAACATGCTAATAAAAATAAATACTACTAATACATTCTTGGATTTTGCAATTCTCTGTTATGCTCCCCAGGTTCACAGCAGAACAGGAAGTTGATCTGAAAGATGTTTTGAAGGGTCTTGGAATCACGGAAGTATTCAGCAGAAATGCTGATCTCACTGCAATGTCTGGTAAGAGGCTCTTGTTTCCAGTCTTTCAACATTATTGAGAGAGAACCAAAAAGGACTGCAAAATTTGTTTTTGCCAATAATATAGTAGGTTTTTGTGACCCTGTAGAATTGTTTCAATATCTAACAGCGCGCATTTATCACAGGATTGTGAACTTTCCAAGAACAGTTTTTAAGAAAGATTATTTTACAGGCTTTACCAATCTGTGGGTTTTACCTTTGCTTAAGAACCCCCTACTCTTAGTGTTTTATAACTAGCAATGCTTCTGTTGCATGAGTAAAGAGAAAAAGGAACATTATGCAAAAGGTGGATCCCTCTGGCATGATGAACAACATTGAGGCCTCTTATAAAACAATATACATGGCCTTAGTGGTTCAATGGTTCAGTGGTTTTTTTATCTCGTAGCCTGAATTCAAACAGCAAGTGACTTGTCATCTCTTACCTGAGGGGCCATTTGTCCATAGCATTAAGCTATCGTGCGGTTAATCATCTTCTGTGTAGAAGAAGCACTGGAAAGGAAAAGTTTGTAAGATTAAGGCACATGAGCACAAATAACTACATCCGCTGCATGGCTGTTCAAGCCAGTTGTCAACAATTCACTGTCATACCTACCAAAATCCTTTATATTTAAAAATTCATTTAAAATAGAATCAGCAAAAAGAGCTGGGGGTTGTTTGTTTGTTTTATTAAATGAATGTTAAGTCCAGGAAAGGTGTTGAGCAGACAGTCACAGGAAGTGACAGAGTGCTGTCCTTCTCTGAAGAAATTACTCCCTTATCCACAATAAGAGCAGGCACTTCTGTAGCACAAGCTCCCCCGTACTCAGTCCTGACCTGAAGAATGAGAAACTGGTTCTGTCTCCAGGCTCATTTGGTCCTTACTTTCTAGCTGTCAGCTATTGTGGTTTGAGCATTGGCCTACTAAACCCAGGGTTGTGAGTTCAATCCTTGAGGGGGCCATTTAGGGAACTGGAGTAAAAATCTGTCTGGGAATTGGTCCTGCTTTGAGAAGGGGGTTGGACTAGATGATCTCCTGAGGTCCCTTCCAACCCTGATATTATTCTATGATTCTATTGCCAATTAGCTCACTATGGTAATTTAATAGATTCTAAGGCCAGAAGGGACCATTATGATCATCTAGTCCAGGGGTAAGCAACTTATGGCACATGTGCCGAAGGCGGCATGCAAGCTGATTTTCAGTGGCACTCAAACTGCCCGGGTCCTGGCCACCGGTCCGGGGGGCTCTGCATTTTAATTTAAGTTTAAATGAAGCTTCTTAAACATTTTAAAAACCTTATTTACTTTACATACAACAATAGTTTAGTTATATATTATAGACTTATAGAAAGAGACCTTCTAAAAACATTCAAATGTATTACTGGCACGCGAAACCTTAAATTAGAGTGAATAAATGAAGACTCGGGACACCACTTCTGAAAGGTTGCCAACCCCTGATCTTGTCTGACCTCCTGTATAACACAAGCCATAGAACTTCCCCCAAAATAACTTCTAGAGCAGATTTCTTGGCACAATGTCCAATCTTGATTTTTAAAATTGCATTGATGAAGAAACCATTGGAACAATTCACCAGTTATTCTCCCCATTAAAAATGTATGCCTTCTTTCCAGTCTAAATTTGTCTAGCTTCAGCTTCAGCCACTCGTTCATGTCAGACCATTCTCTGCTAGATTGGAACACTCATTATTAAATATTTGTTCCATGTAGTATTTAAAGACTAATCAAGTCACCCCTTCTCTTTGTTAAGCTTAATTGAGCCCATAGCTGCAGGATGTGGGGGGCTATATCCTGGGAACTAGTGACTCTGAAAAAGATTTGGGGATCACAGTGGGTAATCTGCTAAACATGAGCTCCTAGTATGATGCTGTGGCCAAAAGGGCTAATCCTTGGATGCAAAATCAGGTGATCCTCGAGTAGGAGTACAGAGGTTATTTTTACCTCCGTATTTAGCACAGCTGCTGGAATACTGTGTCCAATTCTGGTGCCCGCAATTCAAGAAGGATGTGGAAAAGTTGGAGAGGGTTCAGAGAAGAGCCCCAGGAATGAACAAAGGATTAGAAAAGATGCCTTATAGTGAGACACTCACTATGTTCTTTGTTTCTAGATGTATATACGTTTATGTTTAGCCTTATTAAAATGCATATTGTTTAATTGTGCCCAGTTTCCTAAGCAATCCAGATCTCTCTGAATTAGCAACTTTTCTTCTTTGTTATTTACCACTCCCCTACTTTTTGTGCCATCTGCATACAAATCACTGAAACTTCGGTTTCTTCCAGGTCATTGATTTTTTTAAAAAATGTTAAGTAGCATAGGGCCAAGACCCAATCCCTGCAGGACCTCACTGGAAATAAACCCACTTGATGATTCTCCATTTACAGTTATATTTTGAGACCTATAAGTTAGCCAGTTTTTAATCCATTTAATGTGTGCCATGTTAGTTTTATATCATTCTAGTTTTTAATCAAAATGTCATGCAGTACCAAATCAAACACCTTTCAGAAGTCTAAGTATATTACATCAACCTATTATCTTTATCAAGCAAACTTGTAATCTCATCAGAAAAAGATATCAAGTTAGTTTGATAGAATCTGTTTTCCAGAAATCCATGTTGACTTGCACTAATTACATCACCTTCCTTTAGTTCTTTATTCGTTAAGTCCTATAGCAGCTGCTTCATTATTTTCACCGGGATTGATGTCCGACTGACCGGCCTATAATTACCCAGGTCATCTTGTTTACCCTTTTTTTAAAAATTGGCATGACATTAGCTTTCTTCCAGTTTTTTTGAACTTACCCAGTGCTCCAAGACTTATTGAAAATCAACATTAATGATCCAGCGAGCTCGTTGTTGTTGTAATTTACATTTATATAGCTCTGTCTCCCTTGCCCCAGAACACTTCACTAATCTTAACAAACTGATACACAATCTATATCAAACTTCAGTGTGCTATGGACATTAGAAGTTGGAGTGTGGCAAAAAAACAGCCATAATTACTTTGTCACTGCCATGCTGGGCTGGATTTGAGCTGTTAAGCCATATCCAGCACCCAAACTCCAGAGTTACCCAGTGCCCGCAGAAATACTGGTTGAGTTGTTCATGCCGTGGCCTTCTGCTTGCAATGCTTATTCTGCATTAGCTCTGCAATTGTGGGATTTTTTTTTTATTTTATTTTATACCTGGGTTGTCCTCAGGGGATCCCACAGTCTTTCTTTCATTCTCAAACTCCTACATTGTAGCCACTGTCCTTCCACCCTGGAAGCTGTAGACCAGGGGTTCTCAAACTGGGGGTTGCAAGGTTATTACGTGGGGGTTGCAAGCTGTCAGCCTCCATCCCCAAAGCCCACTTCGCCTCTAGCATTTATAATAGTGTTAAATATTTTTATTTTTAATTAATTTATAAAGGGGCTCACACTCAGAGGCTTGCTGTGTGAAAGGGGGTCACCAATACAAAAGTTTGAGTACCACTTCTGTAGCCCTTTTGGGTTGCTGCTTACTCACCCAAATGGATACCTGAGACATGAGAAGTCTCCTTTCTTTATCATCTTCTACTGAAAATCGGAGCCGAGTAAAGGTTTTCAAACAGCAAAAAGTTTAAATATGAAACTTTCACCAGAAATGTTAAGGTTTTGTTTTCCAAATGTTCCCTTTTTGCAAAGTTAGAGGTTTTTTTTTTTAATGTGGTTCATTTTTCCTTCACTGCCATTCTTTCTCTTCCTTCCCCTCCCCCCCCAATCCACCCCATCTCTCTCTCTCTCTCTTTTTTCATTACATAAAATGGAAAAGGGAGAGGGCAGGGAAAATAAAAATGAAAAAAAATAATATACAAAAAATTGTGCCCTTTTAAAACCTGTGGAATGAATTTTCCACATTTTTCATGAAGAATGTCTTCCATTGTTTTGACGACCTGTAGTGGAAATGCTGATCCCACAGTAATCTGTAGCTATAACCCAAGAAAAATCTTAAAATGACTGTATCAAAGATAATTTTGGAAGTTCATTTAACACGGGTGGTGGTGGGACAGTCTCTCCCTCCCCATCTGTCTGTGATGTAGTATCCAATAGCGCAATGGAGTATGTCCCTTTATTTCACTCCATATATAACCCAAAGAGAGGCATAAACATCAGTGAGCAGCCATGCGCACAGGAGTGAAACAGATGGATTGAATTTGTTAGTGTTTAATCCATAAGATGAACTCTGGCTCCTGGTTTGATTTAGGCTTGGAACCTCCATTCCTGTGAGATCCTGGGACCAGAGGTGCTGGAACATTTTTTATAGTGGGGGTGCTGATGATGGAAACCATGTATTTGGTGTTTGTTAATACTATTTCAAGCCAGGCGGTGTGGCAGCATCACTGCCTGGGACCCGGGGTCCAAGCCCTGGGTTAGTGCAATTTTGTGTATACAGAAGGGTTTAAGCTTGAGCATGAGTTCAAGCCCTGGGCTTACATTGTAGTGTTGACATACCCTGAGAGCCCCCGCTTGAGCCAGACTTCCCAGGTTTCTGCAGCAGGGATGCTGGAAGCCCAGGATCACAGCCTTAATTTTCACCATTATTCTTATTCTTATTTGTATGGCAGTAACACCTCGGAGCTTCCTTTCTGGAGCAGGTGCTGTACAAATCCAGAACAAAAGACGTTCCCTGCCCCAAAGAGCTTACTATCTGGTTGTTCACTTTTGTACTTCATTCATCTCAGAAAATGGAAACAGACTAGTCAGCTTTACTGCGATGTCTGGATCATGAACAATAAAGGGGAATATCTGAATCCGAATGTTAGCTCTAGAGGTAGCATGCTTGTGGGGACAAAAGCTCTTTGGCACCCTCTAAAGCTGAAGTGGAAAACTGAGGAAGTGTCATTATCTGCTGCTGGTCTAATTCACATACTCTGCTCTTTGGATCCCCTCTGTGCAAAAGGGGAAAACTGAGGTTCTCTGAACTTCCTGGCAGGAGTAATGTGTATATAACTAAGGAACTCCACAGGTGCCAAGACTGAACATTCTGTATTTGCCATGAAATGGAAAAAAAAAAAACATGAAACTGCTTCTGTTGATATTGGGTTTTATACATTTTTTTTGTTTGTTTACACAGACCCTAAATTTGAGGTCTGAACTGTTCAGCATGGTTTGAGAACTGTCTCGGAGCAGTTAAATTCTGCCTTACTAGAATGCTCCCTGTATTTTCAGCTGAATATGGTAATTCTCGCATTCTGTCCTGAGGTGATGTATTGTGCTTTGTGTGCACTGCTAAAATGGCAGCTGCCTTTATCCCCAGAAGGGACCTGCATTTCAATGAGGAGTGAAGTGATTTTAAGGCAAAATCTTACAGGATGGAGTGGGTGGAGGTACATCACCCCAGTAGGGGTTCCTGGAGGCATTGTGGTTGAGATAGCTATCCTTTCTCTGGAGGAGAATAGGCCAGGGAAGCCCCTACTACACACTTTTCCAGTTACTGAAAACCTGAGGAGATTTTGAGGCACTTCAGAATGGCTTGACTGACTACCACTGTGTTCACAAGGATGTGAAGTGCAAAGGCAGATTAAATTTGCTATCAAAGTCATGCTTACTAGAAGGAATAATTTGAATAACTCTTACACATTCTTGAGCTCCTAGTCTGGGATTTTCAAAGGAGCCTATAGAAGCTTGATACCCAAATTCCACTGAGTTTCTGTGGGATTTGGGCTTCTAACCGCCTTAGGCTCCTTTTGAAAATCCCAACCTAAATTAACAGTAGCCACTGGGGAAAATGGCCAGAGCATTTTAGTGGACAGTTCAATTAAAAACCCCATTCATTATGCAGAGTTAAAAAAAACAAACTAAGTAGGGTGTATAAAGGGGAGAGAAAATACTGATGATATATTAATGCCATTATACAAATTATGCATCTTAAGCTGTAATATTATGGTCAATTCTCGCAATCTCGGAGCTATAGCAGAAAGAGAACGGGTCCAGAGACAAGGTGACAAAAATGATTATGCTTCGATATGGAGAGACTGAAAAGACAGGGATTGTTTTATTTAGAGATGGGATGAATAGGACAGGATGTGATAGAGGCATATAAAATGATGAATGGTATAGGGCTGGAAAACTGGAATGAGGTATTACTCTTCTCTCAGTATAAGAACAAAGGGACAGCCAGTGGAGCTGAAAGGCAACCAATTTAAAACTGATAAAAAGAATACTTTTCTTTTAATGTAAAATTCACCCCCAGTGCTCATTGCCACTGGATATCATTTGAGGTCAAGAGCCTAGGATTCAAAAATGGATTAAAGGTTTATGTGGACAATGAAAAGTATCCACAGTTACACTAGATAGGCATAAACCTGGCGCCAACTGACAGAAACTTCTCCTGTGAGCAAGTTAGGCCATAGCTATGAGATTTCATGCACCTTCCTCTGAAGCATCTGAACCAATCCTGGCTATGTTAGAAACAGCATGGACTAGATGAGATGGACTCCCTGTGTGAGTTCCTGTGCCCTATAGTCTCTATTTACTGTACAGCGCTTTTTAAGGTCCAGATCCTGCCATCATTTGCAACCAGACACATTATTATAGGACTACACCCTGAATAAGTGTTGTTGTTATTACTACTACTAAGTGTTCACAAGATCAGGCCCTACCTGCACAACACCCACTAAGGATAACCATGATAGGGCCCAGTCCTGCCAGGTGCTGAGCACACTCAGTAGCCACACACTTCATTGGAAACTAAAGGTGCTCGGAACCAAGCACAACCAAGAGCTTTGCCACTGGGTTTCAATGGAGAAGGCTCAAACACCTGATATTTCAATTAGCATCTTCACTAAGACTAGATTGAGTGGTTTGTCAGCTATTAAGCATGACAAGGTGAGTGAGGTACTACCTTTTATTGGACCAACTTCTGTTGGTGAGAGAGACAAGCTTTTGAGAGCTTTCTGTAAGCTCAGAAGCTTGTCTCTCTCACCAACAGAAGCTGGTCCAATAAAAGGTAGTACCTCACTCACCTTGTCTCTGTGATATCCTGGGACCAACATGGCTACAACAACACTACATACAGCCATCAAGCATAAGCATTCCTTAGGGTTTAAGACTACCATGAGCTTATCGATGGCATTGTTCTTACTCCAAAGGGTTTCCTCTTGATAAATACATTGGTCAGCTCAAATATTTAATCAAATTGTGGAAAGATTCTCAACTAGGATAACTGAAATTACACTAGATGGAATGGAAAATTACAGGCTAGGCCAGCCAATGGACAGAAGGGGGGACTATTATAGGAGTGATATGTAAAAGAGAAACTTCTAGCTATGTAGATAATTAGAAGTGTTCATCAGAATATTTCCATTTATAATTGACTGTTTTTGCATATAGCACTTACTGCTGAGAATTTACTTGTGCCATGTGACAGAGTGGGTGTAGCCTAGAGCTGGCTCAGCACTCTGAACTTCCTAAGGGTCTCCACATCTGCTGAACAGGGAGATAAGGTCAATAAGGTGATTCAGTTAGTCTGCTATGGACCGTTAAATGGGCAACGGGAAAGTAGGGGGGGAAAGAGCTGGATGGAAAGGTAAAGAATCTCAGAGATTCTCAGAGAGATGAAATTTTTCTCTCCCTACCCCCTCACCTCCCATCTAAGGGATATGCTGAAACTTTGGAACAGCCATATGGTGATAGGACATGAAGCTGCTGAGATATTGTAAATACAATGCACTGTGGTGAACTTTATGTAAGGGTGTGTGGAGACTGCTTACAAAGAGAAATTCAGAGTGAGGGAGCACACCCTGTGACGTGCCAAAACGCTGCAGTTCATTCTTCAGAAAGTTCATTTTATTTAAATCTGAATACTTTTCTATGAGTGGTAGCTTTACAGGAAGACTAGATTTAACCACTTGGCCTCTGGATTAGCGGTGCAAATAAACCATTTAGACAAACAGTAAAGTGTAAAAAGTAATGATCACATGTGAACACTTCACATATTATATTTTTGAGATCTTTCTATTAATGGCTGTTATGTCAATACCTAAATGAGTGAGATTTGTGCTTAGTCCATAAACAGATGCTTTGTGACAGATGTGCTAAAAATAATACAGTGGAGGCTCTTTCTCCCTGCTTTCACGACAACAGCAGCATTTCTGAAAGCTTAGAACTGAAGCCTAAAGCTTGTACAGTACTTAGCAGTCTCCTGTACGTTTTACCACATATGGTCCCATAGGAAATCAGTTGGGTCTTTTGTTGAAGAGATGCTGAGCAGCTGAACTGTGAGAGCTAGTTCAGTTCAGAGCCAACATAGCTTATCTTGAGTTAATGAGACCTACTGGAGTCATGTGATAGGCAGGGCTGTCTTTCCTCTCAGTTGTTTACATTAGCACCGGAACCATTATCTTTTGTTATGAGAGAGAGTTGACACAAATGTAGATCAACTACAAGAATATTCCCACAGACTTCTCTTATGGTGATGATTCAGTGTGTTCAGTTAATGATTTGATAGCAGGTATTGTGTACTAAGGGTTATGTCATGGAAGGCTTCAGAAATAGAGAAGGTTATTGAATCGATTGGCTCCTTTGTTTAGATTTTGCACGTTGATTTATTTCCCTGTTATGAATGTTCTATTTCTTTCCCAGCTGTCAATTTTATTCTTGTCTATGTGGATATGAGATATTTCATAGTGCATGCACGTGTGTGAGTATATATACAGTGTAGATTTAATCCAGTGTCTATCTATTACTTCTGTAATATATTGTGTTGCTGGGGTGGGGTGGAAAATTAACTATAGTACTAACTAGGAGTGTAAGGGCCTATTGCTAGGCCCTTATACGGTCTGATCTTACTGCCATTGAAGTCGATAGCAAACCTCCCAATGACTTCAATAGAAGCAGGATCAGATCCATATTGAATTGCTGGGATGGGAGAGAGAGCACACGAGGGAGAAAGCAAAGGCCCAGTCCCTCTCCCAGTGAATTCAGAGTCAATGACAAAATTTCCATTGGCCTCACTAGGTATGAAGATGAATCCTTGGTGACCACTGGTGGTGATTCTCTTGCAATACCATGTGACATTTAATTTTTAAAGTCAGGATGGAAAGAAAATATGCATGAAAAATTTGGGCCTGATTGTGCAAGCTCCTCCCAGAAGTTATAAAGCATCTTTCAGCACTGGTCCCAAATGGAGAAACAAATAACTACTCTCTGCTTGTAATGTTACATCCTTTCCTCTCCAGCTCTTGGTCTGCCTTGTCGTTTAGAGTTTAAGCTCTTCAGGGTATGCGTTGTCTTTTATTCTGTGCTTATATGGCACCTAGCAATGAGGGCTTCGTCTCAGTTGTTTTTTCTAGGTGCTACTGTGATGCAAATAATAGTTAAATAAAAATATAAACAAGGAAAAGGCTGTTTAAAACCAAGATCAGGGAGAAAGCCATCACAGTTGAATCTGTGATTGTTCTTCCCCTTCAGGTATTGGAGGTATTTTTTTAATAATAAAGCCTCTTAAAAGCTTCACTTTTTACTAACCCACTTTAAAATGTCTCCTTTTTTTTTCTTTCCCTCCCCCCAGATAACGAAGAGCTTTACCTTGCTAAAGCAATTCACAAGTCGTTCCTAGAAGTCAATGAGGAAGGTGCCGAAGCTGCTGCTGCCTCAGGTATCTGACTCTGAACTAAATTATAGGTCTGGCTACCCTGTATTAATTAGTATTTTAAAAATGCCTTCGTGCAGAGCCAAAAAGCGGAGCACAGACAGCATGAGGATACAGTCTGGCAAGTGTCCCTCCTTCCCAGAGAGGATGCTGGAAATTGAAAATGCCAACATTTTCTTAATATGAGTGTGTCATAAAGTGTCTCAAGTGCTCAGTGGAAAATATTGCTCCTTTCTCCCATTTCCTTTCTAATGAGAGGTGGGAGGGTACATGCTGCATTTTTGAAGATAGATTTTCTTTCTGGAACTTGAATCTTGGCAATTTGCAATGGTTGTGATTATTTTATTTTTCCTCATCATGTGTGATTTCTCCAAAACGGTTAGAAGTACCTCAGAGAGATTGTTGTGTTTTTTAATAAGCACTTAAACAGGGATGTGAGCAGGAATGCAATAGCTAGAAAAGGCTAGCTTGCCAGCAGTGATGCTTCAGGGGCCAGATGGTGAAAATGCTTGGTTGTCACAGGCAAATCTTGACTCTCCCTCTTCCAAATGAGTTATTTCATTTGCTAACTTGCTTGCATTATGATGTGATTTCTCTCCATAAGTACTTGTACCATTCTTCGAGCAAGAGAAAAACAGCACCCTTTGTAGTCAATCCCGGTGATTCTTTTGAGCTTGGCATTTAACAGTCATGTGGGCAGAGATTATTGGCATGCATAGGTTTTTTTATTGCCAATGCAGTCAAAATGAAAGTTAATAAAACACTTGTAAATAATAAAGCCCTAGTGAAAACCTTAGAAGATTCCCAAATATAAGAAAATACCAAAGGGCCAAAATCTGCCTGTCTCCTCATATATTTTGCCTTTAATTTTCTTTTTTAAAATACAGCAAACAACAAAGAGCTAAATTAAAAATTTCAAGGTCAGCCCCACACCCTTAACGCTTCTATTTAATAAGGAGTTAATGTGAGTACCAGGGTCAGGCTTAGATCTGTCTAGCACAATAAGAGTGGTTAGTGATACTGTCTACTGTAATACATTTTCCTTTGAAAGGGAATGGCCTTCATTACCCAGAGGTTCTGCCTTTTTGTAAGTTATAAGCTGTTCCATCATCACTGGAAATAAATTGTGCCATTGCCCATTGTTAATCATTCTCGGAGCATACATAGACATGTAATTACTTTAGAAGTCTGCTTCCTTTTAGATTAGATTGTTCGTGCTATTTGTTGGTGACAGTGCAATCATGTAGGCTTTAATCCCTATTCATGGGCTTTACAAGTATCACGTGTGAAGAGGTTAACATGCTGTATAGAGGGAGAGTATGGGGAAGATAAAGTAATACCTGACATGCTGCTTGCGTGTGTTTTTTCCCCTTTAGGAATGATTGCCATTAGTAGAATGGCTGTGCTGTACCCCCAGGTTATAGTCGATCATCCATTTTTCTTTCTGGTCAGGAACAGGAGAACAGGTAAGTGTATGGGGTTTCTGAGCTGTTTTCTCATTGTTTACAGTGAATCCCCATCAGACCCATGCAGCAGAGGCTGTTTTGGATCAATAAACTGGTCTCAGAGTGTAATTTTTTTTCTCTACTTTCTGCTCTGCAATGCTTTGTGTTGAGGGATTTTAACTAATCTCTCATAACACAATTGCTTTAACACTCCTCCCAACCCCAACCTCACACAGGAACAGCCTGGGAAAAATATTATTGCTCCTTTTTTAGTAAGTGATTGTAGGAAAAATTCACCAATGAACTTCCTGAGGGCTGAGGCACAATTGTCATTGTAATCTTAAACCATAGCTCTACATTTGACTTCATCAGGGGACACCGTCGTGACTCCCCATGTGCAGTCAGCATTCTTGGAACACACCCTCCGACGTCAGTAAGAGCTTTGCTTTAGAAAGTCCATCAAAATTTGCCCCAATACCAATTGATTTCCGGAAAGGACAGATATTGCAGTTATGAATAATTCTCTGGTGTCACTGGTGTGTATTCTGTGGTAGGCAAGGATGAGAACGGTACTCACTGGCAATATGGCCTCTGATGAAGCAATGTATTGGTTTGATATTCGTAATTTGTTTTTGGTGATGTCGTGGAGGTGATTGGATAACAAATAGCATGTTACTATGTGACCACACAGGAGCTGGAGCTGTCTGTTATGACATCTCGCCTAGTCTGGAGCAAAATTCAGTAGCTTCAGTTCACAAGGGTTTTAGTGCATCTGAGATCAGTCTGGCTTAGTATGTGCAAGATATGCTTTCTTATTGTTAAATTTTCATATTGCAGTACTGCCTAGTGTTGGGGCCCCGTTGTGCTAGGTGCTGTACAAACATTAACAGTCTTTGTCTCAAACCTTGCACCTGGTGAGCTAGGTGCATCAGAGATGCCCTACCAATGTACTGTCCAAGAGGATTAAGCTATAGTGAACTAGACTCATTACTTCTGAATGAGGGCATCCACACAGGGTTTAATACACGATAACTTATGTCCATTTACTGAGTGTCCCCTTACGGATCCTTCCAGAGAGATGGGGAAGGGGAATCTGATGGGCATCACAGAAGACTACAAAATCCTCAATCTGATAGTGTCTAGTGAGCAATTTATACACTGAAGATGTGCTATGTATGGGAACCGAATGACTGAGGACAGCAGTACTGGTATATAGAACTTCTTGCCTCTCGGTAGCCATTCAAATGAGAAATAAGTCCAGTAAAAGACCAAATTTTCATTCTTTTTGAAGTCATTGGGAGCCTTGCCAGGGAATTCAATGGTAGCAGGAACATGAAATTATCATGAAAGTTGCCTGTAGGCAGATGTCCACATTTCAGTTGATACTAGCTGGCTCCCTTCTTGAGATCCTCCGCCTAGAAGCCAAGGACTGAATGGATGTGGAGACTGAACTACCCATTGACATCAGTGATGTTCCCTCTAAAGCCCAATGAAGTCCATATATATCTTTCTACTGATTTCAGGGGCTTTGGAGCAAGCCTCTGGAGTGTGTTGAGGTGCATTGTCAGGGCAGTGGAGAAGTTTTCATTGCTTCTGTCTGTGCTGTACCTGTTTTGAGTACAAACAGAGGAACTCATTCTCCAAGGCTATCAATCCATCACCTCTCACGGATACTAAACTCAGATGCACGTGTATGTACATTCGCGTGCACATACACAAAATTTATAAATGTTGTGCCCTATGAAATCTGTATCTTTATCAGATGATGAATAAATCACCAATAACTTCAAACAATGGAGAGTGGTTTAGAAGTGTGTCCTTCTGTGTGGTTCTGATTTGTGTGTTCTCTCATTTGGTTCAGGTACTATCTTGTTCATGGGAAGAGTCATGCACCCAGAAGCAATGAATGCAAGTGGCCATGACTTTGAAGAACTTTAACTGATAACGCCACACACTAGAAAAGGAAGGAAATAAGCACACTGAGTTTATAATTGATATATTTAAGGTTTGCTGTGTTTTATAATGTACCTTAAGACACTGTTTAAATACTTCCATATTTAACGCGGTTTAAGTTACAAGCCAAGTTTATGGAGGAAAGCTTTCAGTATTAAAATAATGGTTCTGTTGCGGTCATTGTGATTGCTGTGTCAGTCCTTAAAATAAAATCGTATACATGTCAACAGCTGTGTTTCTTATTTTAGTGAATTGTAATGCAAAAGTTTGTTAATTCGTAAGTACTATATTTGTTACACCTCAAAGCTAACCTGATCAGTAAGACCGGACTAGAATGTCTACAGTTTTAAATATTACCAGTGGCAAAACTTGATAAATTATTCACCCAGTTCTATTAATTATTTGAAAAATGTAGTCTCTCTCGAAATATTTGCAAGCAGATTGTAATATCTTGTAATTCATTCATTATTTGAATGCTCTTATGCAAATCTTTTAACTCTCTGGATTGATTGTGAACTGTTCTGAAAGTAAGTATTTGGTATTTGCTGTGCTGGTTTGTTGTGATTGTTCAGATAAGACTTGTGGAGTGAAATCCTGACCTCCTCCATGTCAGTGTAAGACACCCACTGATTTTAATGGGGCCAGGAGTTCATGCATGGTGACATTTAATCTGCTGGATAACTGTGGTAGCCCTTCTTCTGTGAAGACTCCCACATGTGAATTTAAAATGCTGTTTTTGTGAATACTCCTGCATGTGACTTTGAAATTCACTTTCTGTGAATGCTGATGCCAGTAAAACTCAGTCGCATGAATGTTTGTGAATAGTGAGCACAGAACAGGTGTGAGCATGACTGAACTGAAATCATTTACATAGTCACATAAATATTTGTGGATATTTTTCCGCCTCGCTTCTCCCCCACCCCAATGTTTGCCTGGCTCTACTAAGTAATTCTATCCACAGCTCTCTCACAGTAGTGAGCAACAAGGGCATTTCTACAAAATAGGCTCTTTCAGATAATCCTAAAATGTGTGAAAATGTTCAGTTTGTGAAATAAATGTCTAATGAAATCTAATCCTCTTTCTTCCTAAACTTCTTATTGAGAACAAAGTGCCAGATGGAACAGAATGATACATGCAACAATCTAAATATTAGGTGGGATAATAAATGCCACCCTCACTCACAGGAAGGAAGAGAAAGTACCCGCCAGTGCCAGACACTGACATATAATTATCACTTCCCACTTTGTGTAAAATATAAAATGAACGGTAATTACTACCAAAGGTGAAAGGGAAAAGGAAAGAAGGTGGCAGGGCTGGAATCCAATCTATGGCAAAAAATACAGTCTGCAGATAAGAGGCGATATGGTTCCTTCTTCCAGTCAATAGGAATTTTGCCTTTGAATTCAGTGGGAGCAAGATGAGGCCTAATTTCTGAAAAAGTTATTGGCTGAGCTTTAGGTGGAATCATTCATAGGATTTCCTGGTACGTTTTCAGTTTAAATCAAGCCCTCGCAGGCACTGCTTACGTGCTGTACAAGGGAAAGAAGTCCAAAACTTGACAGTGTTGTTCGTGGGACTCTTATATGCTCCCAGGCTCAAAGCTTGAGTGTAGCGCTCAGGCCAAAGAACTTGATGAGTGCTGGGAAGAAGGGTTGAGAGCAATGAAAGGAAACTTAACTGAGCATGCGCCTCCCAAGCCAGACTGCAGAATGAT
Organism: Trachemys scripta elegans; assembly: GCF_013100865.1. Classification (NCBI taxonomy): domain Eukaryota; kingdom Metazoa; phylum Chordata; order Testudines; family Emydidae; genus Trachemys; species Trachemys scripta. The sequence goes on from NC_048306.1 coordinate 86,761,039, forward strand.
GCTCTCCATAGAGGCTAGTTACAAATGCCTCATGGAAACTGGGCAGGAGGATCCATGGAGTGGCTGATACACTCCCCACCTCAGGCTGGCCGAGCTATTTGAGCAACGATCTAGCAACACCTTCTGCAGTGGAACTGCGCCAGTACTGCTACAAATTGGCCTCACAAAATTTCTTTGTTTTGTGTTCTGGACTCTTAGTAAGAATTTACAACCCCAATATCACCTCCACAGAGAATCCTATTTCCTAATGAGCCCCCAAATTAATTCAGAAATTGGAATTTATATTTTCATAGATTCCAAGGCCAGAAGAGACCATGGTGATCATTGAGTCTGACTTCCTGTATACTTTGTTTACCTGGTCCTGCCTTAGCACAGGGGGCTGGACTTGTTGACTTCTCATGGTCCCCTTCGCCTAATATTTCTGTGAGTCTATGATAACACAGGGCATAGAACTTCCCAAAATAATTTTTAGAATTTTCCCTTTGGAAAAACATCAAAGCTTGATTTTAAAATTGCCAGTGATGGAGAATCCATCCTGACCATTGGTAAATTGTTCCAATGGTTAATTACCCTCACGGTTAAAAATGTCTGCCTTGTTTCCAACCTGATTTCCAGACATTGTATTGTGTTAAACCTTTCTTCACTAGATTGATGAGCCCATTGTCACATATATGTTTCCCCATGTAGGTACTCGTAAACTGTGCTGCAGTCACCCCTTAACCTTCTCTTTGTTAAGCTAAATAGATACTCAAAGAGCTCAATCACTATAAGGCAGGCTTTTCTAATCTTGTGATCATTCTTGTGCCTGTTCTCTGAACTCTCCAATTTATCAACATCCTTCTTGAATTGGGGACATCAGAACTGGACACATTGTTCAAGCAGTGATCACACCAGTGTCAAATACAGAGGTGAAAACGACCTCCTACTCAATATTCCCATTTATGCATCCAAGGATTGCATTAGCCTCTTTGGCCACAGCATTGCACTGGAAACTTATGTTCAGCTGATGATCCACCATAACCCCCAAATCCTTTTCAGAGTAACTGCTTCCCAGGATAGAGTCCCCTATCCTGTAAGCATGGCCTACATTCTTTGTTCCTCACTGTATACATTTAAATTTAGCCATACTAAACTGTATATTGTTTGCTTGCACCTATCTTAACAAATGATCCAGAACCCTTTGTATCCAAGACCTGTCCTCCCTATTATTTACCACTCCCCCAATTCTTGTCATGGGCAAACTTTATCAGTGATTTTATGTTTTCTTCCAGGTCACTGATAAAAATGATAAATAAGATGGAGCCAAGAACTGGTCCCTACAGAACCCCAGGGGAAACATACCTGCTTGATCATGATTCCCCATTTACAGTTACATTTTGAGACCTATCAGTTAGTGAGCTTTTAATTCATTTAATATGCACCCTGTTAACTTTATACCATTCTAGTTTTTTAATCAAAATATCATATGGTACCAAGTCAAATGCTTTACAAAAGTCTGGGTATATTACATCAGTGCTGTTACCTTTATCAGCCAAACTTGTAATTGCATAAAAAAAAGATGTCGTTAGTTTTGGCAGGATTTATTTTCCATGAACCTATGTTGATGGGGTCTGATCATATTTCCCTCCATGCAAGTTATCTGGACCTGCTGATTTTAAAATGTTTAAATTTACTAGCTACTGTTAACATCCTCCTGACATACTAGTGAAATGGAATGTATGCTCATATAACATGACGTCATCATTTTTTCCCTAATACATAACGGAAATATTTATTGAACACTTGTGCATTTTATGCATTACTATTGATAATTCTACCATTTCCATCTAGTACTAGACTAGGTGTTCTCAAACTGCAGGTTAGGACCCTTCAGGGGGTTGCTAGGTTATTACAAGGGGGGTCGCAAGCTGTCAGCCTCCATCCCCAAACTCCGCTTTGCTTCCAGCGTTTATAATGGTGTTAAATTTATTAAAAAGTGTTAATTTATAAGAGGGGGGGCACACTCCGAGGCCTGCTGTGTGAAAGGGGTCACCAGTACAAAAGTTTGAGAACCACCGTACTAGACCAATACCATTACTAGGATTCTTTCTGTTTCTAATATAGTTAAAATTATCCTTATTGTCCTTCATTCTGCTGGTCATAGATTTCTTCTCGTTTCCCTTTGTGTCCCTTATCAATTTTCTACAATTCATAGCTTCTGATTTATATTCATTACTATCAGGTTCTGTTTCTTCCGTTTGTTACATTATTGCCTTCACTGCCTTCATTTTCCTTCTAAACCAGGTTGTTTTTTAACCAATATGGCGTTCTTCCATGAGCTGTGCTATTGTGGCTTTTTCACTATCTAATAAAGTGTTCTTAAACAACTTACAATCATTCACATTTTTCTGATTAATTTCTTCCTTCCAGATAATTTGGCTCATAATTGTTTTCAGCTTTGTGAAATTGGCCCTTTTAAAGAACCAAGTATATATATATTATTGGTCTGGACATCATTCTGTTCGCACATTATAAATGTGATCAAGTCACTTGTACCTAAGTTATCATTAATTTTTAGTTCTATGATCAGTTCCTTTTTATCTGTCAAGATGAGTTCCAATATAGAATTTCCACATGTTGGATGCAATACTTTTTTTGAATTAGGAATTTTTCATTATAATATTTAGAAATTCCAAGGATATTTTAGTACTGACTCCATGAGACCTCCAGGATATGTCACTCAAATTGAAGTCCCCCGTGATCATGCAGCTTTTTTTCCTACACATGATAGAGAAGTGCATAAGGAGCCAATCCTTCTTTTTCCCTAGTGTGATTTGGTGGTCTGTAGCAACATCTGCTAATATCCCATCTTGTGCTTTATCTGTTAGGACATTGATTCATAAGCATTCAAGATAATTTTCTTCATTTTATGCTTGTTATGCTTTTTTCATATATCAAAAAATAAGATAATTGTACTTTTGTTGTTGAATAAGAGGAGACTTCTTTAAAAACAAAACTTTCCAGGTTAATGGCCAAATCCAGCTCTGGTGTAAGTAGAAGCAACTCCAGTGACATCAGTGGAGTTGGCCAATGTCTGAGTTTACCGGAGATGTACAGCTTCTACCATTTGCAGGAAAATACTTTTCATTGTTTTTAAAATTATTGTAATGCACGTTTAAACGTGCTACAGATGTGCTAAGTAATTGTGATCTTTTTGTCATTAAACCTATGGGAGACAAGAAAATGGCTAATGATTTATTTATCAAAGGCAGTGGTTAAAAATATCTTCAAGTGCCAAACATGCTATCAAAAGGTCTGAAATACTTTATTTATTTATTTATTTATTTTATTCAGTACATACATCCAGTGGAAAGATCTAGGAAAAACTAACCATCAAATATCAATCTAAATGTTTGGATTATGAGCTAATAAGAAAAAAACTTAACATTTTACATTCTCAAAGCACTTTACAAATACTAATTTATTAGATGGTCTTAATAATATTGCTTTTAGGTTGTAATATTGCTGGCTCTTTCACACTGCATTTCTGTATGTTATATTCAATCTTGTTGACATCACCATAGTGTCTGCAGCCTGGTTCAGGGATATTGATGAGAGCTTAATATTCTGAACTTGTTTGCATTATGTTAATATGCTACTTATGTTGTTACAGTGTTAATAATGGACCAAATATCCTAGCAAAAGCCCCACCAAAGCTGCTCTCCAGGGCTTAGGTTCCAGATCTAAAAGATGATGCAGAAGGAGTAGGACTGGGAGAATGCCTGCTCTCCATGATATTATCCCCACTTCATTTTGGGAAACAAGCTAGTGCATGTTAGTGCTGACTGTTTCAGCCTTAACTTGCCTAGGATCCTTCTCTGTAATATGAATCACTCCCATGAGGGAAGAGCACCAGAAGAAGCCCTTTATCACAGCCATGGAGACAAGGCTGCTGGGTACAACACTCAAGGTGTCTTGCGCTTATGGTAAAGCTCTGAAATCTAGGGCAACCTGGGGTTATCTGCAGGTCTGAGGGACCTGATTCTTGCCCCTAGTGAGGGAATGAGGCAAAAATTAACTTTCCTAGCCATTATATGAGAATAGCCTGAACAGCAGAATGTGGAAGCTTATTCCTGATATGAACAGCAGTACACAGCAAAGAAGAGCAAACATCCTAGTCATAAGAACATAAGAACGGCTATACTGAGTCAGACCAATGGTCCATCTAGCCCAATATCCCATCTTCTGACAGTGGCTAGTGCCAGATGCTTCAGAGGGAATGGCCACAACGGAAATTATCGAGTGATCAATCCCCTGTTGTCCAGTCCCAACTTCTGGCAGTCAGAGGCTTATGGACACCAAGAATAGGAGGTGGGTGCTTCAGGACACTGGCTGCTGTGGCAGAAATGAAACCGTTGTTCCATGTTTCTTGAACATACAAGAGTTTATTCCTAATTGTGTTGCTGAAAACCAAATTAACAAAGTTGTTATCCACAAGTGTTAGGCTATAGAACACAAGCTATAGCTCAGCAAGAGCATCTCTTGGATAATATATATATATTTTTAGATAGTGAAAACGTGCTGGGTATCATTGCCAAGATGTTGGGATAGATATAAGAGACTGAATCCAATGCTATCTACTTTTGGCACTTTCAGCATTTTCTTATTCCTTTCCTTTCAAGAAAGTATCATTTTTCTTCAACCCCAGGGAGTTGAGGAAATAGCTAGTAACTCAAGGATTGAATATTGCTTGTGAATATAGTAGCTCTATCATCCTGTGGAAGCACACTTTCTAGTTTATGCTGAAGTGTTGGGGACAGTACTGGGCCATTATATGGTGTAGTGTAGTTACTATGATTCCGCTGTGGGGGCATGTTAACAAATGGATGGAGTCTACAGTGAGACTCACCTGGGGGAGACTTGCTGACCCTCATACATGCATATGTGAGGACACACTAGCCCATAGCCACAACTGCTGTTGCACCTTACAGTGTGTTTAGCACATGAAGCTGCTGCAGGTTCAGAATGAGGCTTCAGTTTCCCAGGCCGCCTCCCCCCTCCTTACCCTCCAAATGTGGCTGAAAGCACAGCCTGGAGCATTTATTTCATAACTTTCACCCTAGCAAATAAGGAAAGTAGCCTATACGATAATGACTCAAAAAACCAATGGTCAGGTTCTGCCTGACTGCATTCACTCTTTGGGTGATCAGCTCATTTACGCATTCCCAGAGCTCACAGTGCGTGAAAGCATCTATTGTGTGTGAAAACATCCTCTGAGGGGGTGGGGGGGAAACAGCTGACGAGTTTTAGAGGACTCCAGCATTTTTTAAAATTAAAATGGGAATAAACAATTTGAAAGAGAGTAAACTTTAAGCTAACCCTCTGCCCCCATTCAGTCAAATCTATGGTCTTCAAAATGTAACAGACTATGAATTTTTATAATGGTGCTGCATTAACTGAAGAACCACTTGTCCTCAGCAAGGCCAAGAATTCCCCCTGGGATTCCAGTCCTTGGCTCGAACCATCTATGAATGTTCCTTTCCAACAGTAAAGTTGTTACAGCAATCTTAGAAGTGATCGTGGTTGTTAATATTTGCATCGGAAACCCAAAACGGCCACTCAACCTGAATTCTAAGCCATTTTGCATTATGTCAATCAGCCATTTCCACTTACTTCAATCACTTTATAAAAAGAGGGCAAAGTTTTATTGCTCTTTATTTACAAGCGTGTAAATGAAGAACAACTCTAACAAGCTCGGTGGAGTTATTCTGGATTTATACTGGTGTAATAGAATTGCATCTGGTCCACAGAGTAACATGTATTCTCTGCCCCAGAAAGTTTGCAGTCTAATACCTATGGTCAACTCCAAGGGGAGGCCAGGGTGTGTCTGTGCAGAATAACATCACAGGATCAGCACCTATGACAGATCAATCAAACTCAACACTAGGTGACAGTGGTTGAGGAAAGGAACAGTGTGTGCACTATTGCTGAGGAGAAGGAAGAATTCCTGGAAGAAGTGGGATTTAACAAGAGATGTATCTCTTTGCTTCAGTTTTCTAGGCTGGACATGTGGTTGACTTTTTTTTTTTTTTCTGTTCTTTCTCAAAGGTTTACAGCTCCTTTAGCATCTTTCAGCAGGCTGTAGGAGATAATCAACTATAATAGAAAAATAACAGCCTATTACCTCATTCAGGAAAAGTCTCCCCCTTGAGTGAACAAAGTAACTCTGATTCAGAGTAAAGATGCACCAATATACAGAGAGTATATAGAAGGATTAGAGGTAGCACATTCATTCCATTTTTCTGTATGAACTGTAGAGAGAGGCATAGTCAGAGCAGAGCACTGGGGAGCCTTTAACATCTGAACCCTAATCCTGGCTTTGATACTGAGCTCATGTTTAAGAGAGCTGATTTTGTCACCCTATATGTAAAATAGTGATAATAATCTCAGTGGAATGTAAATTGAAGATAAAAATTCTATGCAAGTGCTAGATACCATTAACTTCCAGGAAATGGATCCTCTGTCTCTTTTGATTTTACTGCAATATAGTGTATTTAATTTGCTTTACTGAGTCTGGGATTCCTGTGAAACACCTAAATGAAGACGTATTTGTATTGAAGTTCTGAGAGTTATAATAAAAGCCCAATAGAATGGGTGAAATCCTGATTCCATTGAAGTCAACACGCAAAACTCCTGTTGGCTTCAGTGGAGCCAGGATTTCACCTAATGAATTTACTTACAAGGGACAAATCCTTGTCTTATGGCAGCCAACAGGAACTCTGCCATTGATTTTAATGGAGTAAGATCTATCCCAATATTTCCACTTGGTGTAGTGACACTCTGGTTTTACTGTAGGTAAAGGTTAATGGACTTTAATGTCCATTAAAATCAACTGGAGTAGTTTTACAACTACTATGATGTGTAACATTGTGACCTGTGCTCTCCATAAGGTGTGGCACCCTTGGGGCATTCATTAACAACTGTCTTCCATCAGAGCAAGCAGAAAGTACATGTTTTTTGTCTTCTCTTTACTGCTGAAAACTATGTAAAGGACAATGATCATGGATGGCATAGTGATGTCCTGGGAGATCTGAGATGCCCAGCATGGTCACTGGAAAAACCTCTGAACCAGGAAATATTTTCTCTAGCCCTGGCTTGAAAATGAACATGGAAAAACTGCAAAAGGCAACAGAAATATATTAGTAAATCTGAATATGGCTTTTATTTATGTTGGTAAGGTTAATGCTTACAGAAGGTGGCTAGCCTAGAGACTGACAGTATTCAAGATTAATTAGAGAAAATCTAGTTTATATACGTTTTGCTACAGTTTTATCAGATTTTTTTTTTCGAGAAAATATTTTTCAAGACCGGCTTATTGAGTCATAGAAGAGCTGCAGTAAATCAAACTGCTGCTAATAGATTTCCTCTGGTAGAAGACTATAGTTTACATTCTGCATCTGCAGGAAGATGGACTACAAGATAAAATAATCTGTTCCATCCCAGGACTGTATCAGCTATAACAGCCAACAACAATAACTAAACATATTTTTCACAGTTGTATCAAATCAATGAGCTGTAATGTCATACACAGACTGTTGAAATTCTGAGCACTAATTAAATGTTAATCTCCTACAGAAGGACTGAATTAGAAAAATGCCTGATTAATATTTAAGAAGAAAATGTGGAAATTAGAAATATGGGCTGTTTAAAAGCCATCAGTTTTTCCCTGTGACTTCAGTGAGGATGGGCTAACATTGAATGCTTTTGAAAATCCTACCCTTAAAATACACCAGCAGTAGAAGACAAGTTTTATTCTAGCAAACAACACTTATTCTAAAACATTAGTGATATTAACAAACTGTAGCATTAGGGACAATTACATGTGTATTTCTTTAAGAAGACTGTATCTCCTGTTCAAATATTTCATTTTGTTCTTAAAGGGACAGTTTTTTAAAGGAATTTAATCATAGAGATAGAGATGGAGATAAGCACCTAATGGGATTTTCAAAAGTGCCTAGGGTCCAGATCCTCAAATATATTTAGGTGCCTAGCTCCCACTGAAAGCAGTCTCCTAACTTGCATTGAAATCAATGTAAATTAGGCCCCTAGGTGTTTTTGAAACTATCTGCATCCTGAGGCACCTGGCTACCATTTTAAAAACTTACCCAACATTTCTATTGGTCATGAAGCACCTTTACATTGATGTAGATCTGGAGGCACCAATCCTGTACAGTCTTATGCTGGTGCTTAAATTTATGCACTGACAGTTGGCCAAACTGGACTACAATCATAGGACTGGAAGGGAGCTTGAGAGGTCATCTAGTCCAGTCCCCTGCACTCATGGCAGGACTAAGTATTATCTAGACCATCCCTCATAGGTATGTCTAACCTGCTCTTTACAATCTCCAATGATGGCGATTCCACAATCTTCCTAGGAAATTTATTCCAGTGCTTAACTACCCTGACAATTGGGAAGTTTTTTCCTGATGTCCAACCTAAACCATCTTTGCTGCAATTGAAGCTCATTGCTTCTTGTCCTACCCACAGAGGTTAAGGAGAACAATTTTTCTCACGCCTCCTTGTAACAATCTTTTATGTACTTCAAAATTATGTCCTCTCTCAGCCTTCTCTTCAGACTAACAAACCTATTTTTTCAATCTTCCCTCATGGGTCATGGTTTCTAGATCTTTAATCATTTTTGTTGCTCTTCTCTGGACTTTCTCCAATTTGTCCATATCTTTCCTGTCATGTGGTGCCCAAAACTGGACACAATATTCCAGTTGAGGCCTAATCAGTGCAGAGTAGAATGGAAGAATTACTTCTTGTGTCTTGCTTACAACACTCCTGCTAATACAGTTCAGAATGATGTTTGCTTTTTTTTTTTTTTTTTTTTTTTTTGCAACAGCGTTACACTGTTGACTCATATTTAGCTTGTGGTCCACTCTGACCACCAGATCCCTTTCCGCAGTACTCCTGCCTAGGCAGTCATTTCCTATTTTGTATGTGTGCAACTGATTGTTTCTTCCTAACTAATTTTTTGATTTTGCATTTGTCCTTACTGAATTTCATCCTATTTACTTCAGACCATTTCTCCAGTTTGTCTAGATCATTTTGAATTTTAATCCTATGAGCTTTTTGGACCTGATTCACCGCTGGATTTACTCCAGTTTTACAGAAGATACAGGGGTGTAAAACTGGAATAGTGCAGGGATGAATCAAGCCTATTGTATTAAAACCAGACTTCAGAGGTCTTAAAATCAGATTAGGTTTTGAAAACAGAAGTGTTAGACAAAGCTTGTAACTAATTTATACCTTTCAGAGAGAGAAAGAAAGAGGACTATATCACAAGATGTCACTCTATCTTAAGAAGCTGAGAAAGGTCACTCTCTTATGGGCAATAAGTCTAAGGTGTATCCAGATAATTGATTACTAGCGGTGGGTTTCTGGCTCATAAGTAAGTACAGCTCCCAGTGGGAGTTGCTGTGGTGTAGTAAAGAGCCTAACTGAGCTCATGTTTCTGAAATTAGCAGTTGGGCTCGTTCACTCTATTAGTGCTGCTGTGTGGTATAGACCTTCTTCCTTTGATTCCTAACCACAGCTTGCTATGCTAAGCTCATCCTGGCTTCTGTGGAGAAGAGTCCCCTCTGACCAATCACAGCCTGAGTAACCAGGTTATATGCTTGGTGGGGTGGGGTGAAAGGAATTTTCTTCTCAACAACAGAGCTGTTCTGTAACTATTGCTGGAGCCCAGGGTTGCAGTAACCTGTACAGGACATATATGCTGTCTCTTAGTTACAAGGGAGAAATGGCTGGTGAATCCATGGTGAATGAGGTCACTGACCCACGTGGTAATACCACCTCTTTCTTCCCCTTCCTCCACCAACATCCATGCTTGCAGTATCCCTGCATGAGTGGGGTCACAGTCCATTGCTTTCCTCATGTGGGGGAGTCATACTCCTCTATGGAGCCAGTGTAGTGCCCACTGTTCCTGGAGAGAAGACTAGAATTTGTCCCTTAATGATTTGCAATGCAGCAGAGTCAACAATTATTCCCAAAGCAGTCCTTCTGAGCTCGTTCTGGATCTGCATTTTCTGTCTGGTTTGAAGGGGCTTCTTTGTCTCTTCTCTTAACATGGCAAGAGCGTGAGGGATTGGGAAAAACAGACGCATCCAGAATTGAAGAGTGTATGAAGGTGTGCTCAGTGCGGCTTTCCCAAAGAACACAGCACGTCCCACCCAGAGCAAGGCAACGGCCAGTCTACCATCATAAAGCCATACAAAGAACAAAAATGCAACCTCAGTAACTGATAATCAGCTAGGCTCAGCCAAAAGGAGGCTGTTGTGTAATTTGCTTTGTAAAACTGTTGTGTGCTATCCATCAGCGTCCCTGTCCAACCTGCAGCAGCAATAACGGCCAGGACACAAATAAAGAGCATCTAACCAGTACCTGAGGAGCTCTGCTAATTGGTTCACTATTCTCTAGTTTCTGGCCACCAGTTGGCATCTGTTAAGAGCTGCAAAGTAAAAAAAACTACACCCAAGAATCCATTTGCGGTTCACTACTACAAAAAGTGTTATTGATCCTGCAAAACCTAGGATGACTGCTACATAGTCTTGAGCACCATCTACTGGCATTTTATTTATTAATTATTTACAAACCTTTTTTACAGGCATGCTCCTGTAACAACATCCCTAGTAACATTATTATTTATGTTGCACTAGTGCCATGGAGCCCCAGTTGTAGACCAGATTGTGCTAGACACTGTACAACTGTAGAACAAAAAGATTAACTTCATCATGAATTCAAAAAGTGTAGTTCCAGATGATAGTGTAACAATATCCATTACCCACTGGACGGAGCTTGCTCTCTCCAAATATAATGGTATCGTCCAGACCTTAGGACTAATATGTTGTTTGAGGGCCATCCATGAGCAGTCCTGGAGAGCACACCAGACAAATGGGTGATAGTAGTGAAGGTAGATACCCTTATTTTACGAGTGAATAAATACATCTCTAAATAACAGATGAATCTCAGCCCTTAGATGCAATTTTAGAACTATTTGAGAATTTTCTCAAAGTGACATACAAATAAAGTCCTCAAAATCTGTTCAAGGCTTCCAATGACTACACTAACAACTCAAAAGATGTGAAATAGAGATTCGTGTTCAAGTTGGTAGGAGCCCAGGCCTGCTAATAGGTAGCTCAGCTCAAACTATTGTTAGCAATCTGCAAAAGCATACCATGTACAAGAGTTTCCTCCGGATAGTCTGACTTAAAATGAGGTGAGCTGAGCTGAATTTTTAATCCAATATTATTGCAATGACATAATTTTTACTCACGATCTCAACCTGAAACTGAATCAAAATAAGCTCCACTCCCTTATGAAAATCAAACCACCAATAGTGGTATTAAAATTCCAGGTTGTCTAATAGTAGCCATTTTAAAAACAAGGGATCAAATTCATTCCTACGTGAAACTCGGGGGAATTTAGCCCAAGAGCTAAAGCTACACCTTCCCTTCTTAAAGTTATCCACTTTTTCATCATTTACTGCCAGGTGCAGACTTTAGGGTGACCAGATGTCCCGATATTTAACCCTTTGTCTTGTGTCCTGATCAATGTACGATCGAGACGCCATTTGTCCCGATATTCAGGTAAGGAGGTGAGCGGGAGGGAGGCGCTGACCCCATGGGTGCTCCATTGAAAAATGGCAGCCATGCTCAGAGCCGGCTTTAGGAAGTGCGGGGCCCAATTCGGACAGTTTTGACGGGGCCCCGGCAGGGATGACTAAAAAAAAAAAAATGTAAAAAAACATGTGGGGCTTGTTCTCACTGGGCAGCACTCGTAGTCTTCGGCGGTTTGTCCTTCACTCACTCCGGGTCTTTGGTGGCAGTGAAGGACCTGCTGCCGAAGTGCTGCCGAAGACCCAGAGCGAGTGAAGGACCCGCCGCTGAAGTGCCGCCGAAGACCCGGAGCACTGCCAGGTGAGTAAAAATTAAAAAGGAGCCTCTAGCCAGGGAAGGGATTCTCGGCCACTTGCCCCCACCCCGGCAGTCCTGCCACTGGGCGCGGGGCCCGATTCGGGGGAATTGGTGGAATTGGCCTAAAGCCGGCCCTGGCCATGCTCTCCCCTCCTTGCTGCCTCCTCCTCCCCCTCCCCCCAGCGTGCTGCGTCTCCGCTCCTCCCCCCATCTAGCTCTTCCCGCCGCCTAACAGCTGTTTGGCCGCGCTTAGTGCTTTCCAGGAGGGAGGGGGAGGAGCGGGGACGCGGCACACTCAGGGGAGGAGGTGGAGAAGAGGCAGGCCAGGGGGGGGGACTTGGGGGAAGGGGGTGGGGCGAGGGCAGCTGCTTGGGCAGGAAGAGGCAGGGGGTGGGCAAGCACCCACCCGGCAGAGGGGAAGTCGGCACCGTAGGGTGAGTGCTAGGCGGGGGGGAGGGGGTCAAGAGCCGAGCGAGCGGCGGCTGGGCGGGGTGAGGAGGCGAGCAGTGGGTGGGAGACTGAGGAGGGATGCAGCAAGCCAGCAGGGGGCCAGGGGATGAGGAAGGGTGCAGTAGGGAGAGCGTGAATGGGGACATAGGGCAGAGTGGGGGCAGAACCTGGGAGGAGCGGGGGTGGATTGTGGGCGGGGCTGATGGCACCCCAATGTGTCCCGATATTTTAGTGTTGTGATCTGGTCACCCTAGGTGCAGTCATAACACAAATAGGAAATTCAGACCTATCCTATGCTCTCAAGTGACAAGTCTTCCACCTTCTAACTCCAAGGATAAACAGACATCTGCTTTTGCCTAGGGGAAAGATGTCTCCTGTACTGTTAGAAAGATTGTAGGTGAAGAGCTCTTACAGGCCAACAGTCTGTGTTCATGCAGACGTCTTTGAATTTAAAAAAAAAGGAGGAAAGATATGGAAAAAGAATGTGATAGACTGTAACAGGATTGTTTCTAAACCACATTTTCTAATGGTGCCCGCAAGGGAATAGTAGATTATGATTATACACCTCTACCCCAATATAACGCGACCCAATATAACACGAATTCAGATATAACGCAGTAAAGCAGTGCTCCGGGGAGGGCGAGGCTGCGCACTCCGGCGGATCAAAGCAAGTTCGATATAACGCGGTTTCACCTATAATGCGGTAAGATTTTTTTTGGCTCCCAGGATAGCGTTGTATTGGGGTAGAGATGTACAAATGGCCAAGGATAAAGCTTGCTACACCCCCCCCTTCTTTTTTTAATCCTACATATTTGAGACTAGATGTAATGCTAGTTACTTCTAATTAGAGAGGTCCTCGATCCAAAATCTTGGATCCAAAATTCAGGGGAAATTCAGATCCAACTCAGATCTGAATAGTGTGCCTCTGATCCATTTTTATATCCAACGCTCTTCAAGATACATGTTTTAAAATCAAGATACTCAAAGTGATATAATGAATACAAAGATGGATACGTGTACAGTACTTCAGTGTAGGATGTGATGGCTGTTGCCTATACAACTAAACATCTGTCAAACATGCCAATAAACAGAAGTGATCAGAAAAGCCTACCTTCCCCAGATCCTATTAGGAAAATGCTCAAGGTAGTGCAAAAATAATATCAGGTCAACAAGGATTATCTGCAAAAAGCAAAGCCTATTTACTTAATGCATTTTCCACTGTTGTACACACAATGGAAATATTATCTTTCAAATAGTAACTTACATTTTAGTTTCAATAATTCTGCCTTTGCTCTGGTGCAAACCGGGAGTAACATTCAATGGTTTTACTACAGCTTTACACCAGACTAGAGTAACAATTTGATCCTAAAATTATTTATCTCATGTTCTATCAACAGCTCGCTCTGGGTCATTCTGCCTCCCTCTCCAATGGCACAGCCATACAGGCTCATCATCCCACCTGCCCTGTGCTACCAAGGGAATCCAGTCTCCCAGGGTTCTCTCCTGGGATTCAGTTAAGCCATCTTTGAACAGCCATTAAAGGTCCTCCATGGAGCCCACAAATGGGCCAGTGCATCCAATTCAAATCCAAGCTAGACCAGTTTTACAGCAATGTACTTCCACTGACTAATAGCACTACCCCCAATTAGCCATCGAAAGGAGAAGAGAATCAGGGCTAGTGTGATATTGTACATCTTAATCGTTTTAGCTTATTTTTAAAGAAAGCCTTTGCAAGTATCTACAGCATATTAACATTAGTCATGTAGTCACTATTTAATAGGGTGGGAATGGGGCTGCCTAATCTTGAATCTCCTTTTTATCCATTTATTTTCCAGTTCGCCTCCAATTCTAATGTATATTTATCTACTGAGCAAACTGTACTGAGGAAATGATCTATTGATTACTGACCTTTGTAGTCATGAGACACAAAGGACTCAGAGGTTTGAATCTATGAGCAAAATAGATTACAATTCACCAAGCACTTACAAGAGCCAAGGACATTACCATTGCTCCTCCTTCCCTGGCTAGAAATCTCCGTACCATGATGAGTACAACAAGGCAGGCATAAATCCTCCGAAGGGAGAAAGTGCAATTACAGATGGACACAATTTAGGAATGTCGCCTTCCAAATATTAAATGTTTAGATTAAGCAAATAATCACACAACGTACAAATAAAAATAAATATCACAATAACAATGTCACTTTCAGCCTGAGATTTTTTCATTTAAGGCCTGGTCCAAAGCTCATTGGAATCAATGCAGTCATTCCCATTGACTTCAATGAGCTTTGGAAGCCTCTTCTGCTCTGCCTCTCTTTCTGAAAGAAATGCTATATCCTGGAGCAATGCATTTCCTTTGCATATGATAACACTAGAGCAAGAATTTGGTTAGTAGATTCTGACTAGGTGAAATCCCCATGTGCAGAGGGGATAACATGGGACTGAAGTGGTACATAGGACCTGTTTTGGTCTTCTAGATGGGTGAGAATTTCACCCATAGTGACTGCAGCGCTATTAAACAGATCAAATAGAAATACATACACAAGACACACACACACACACAACCTTTGGGATTTCACACCCCTCAAATTCCATTGGTTAAAATTCGGTCAAGTATCCAAAAATAAACATGCATTATTACTAGCTCAAGTGGGCAAAAGGAAGAGTGTGCGTGTGATGTCTTTATGGCCAAAATGCGTAACAACCTCATTTACCACATGCAAATAGTTGTCCACACAAAACTCCATGCACAAATGTAGAGGCAAGGTTCAAGCCCAATTAAAAATTTTGCCCAAAATTATGTATATATTTTTAAAAAGAGACTGTATCATTAAACTTCTAGATTAACAATATTTGAAATACCGCCAGAAGTTCCAAGTTCTCTATGACTATGAATAGCTGTGATTTTACATCCTGGTTACTGCCATCACATAGGATCATAGGAAATGCATACTAGCTTGGACCACTAGGTTATCTAGTTCGGTATCCTGTTTCTGAGAGTGGTGAGCACCACATGGTTTAGACAGAGTACAAGAAATGGCAGAGTGAGCAATTATGGTATAATCTATATGGAAATTTCTTTATAGCCTGCATCAGGTAGAGCTTGGCTTGTGCCTTGAAGCATGAGAGCTATAAAAATGAGGATGGAAACCAAGTGGATGTCACAGCTGTAGTTTCAGTTTATTAATGAGATCTTTCCTTTCATTCAGTTAGTACAAAATTGGCTTCAAACAACTCACTTACATGCTAATATAAAATGGATCTTCAGCTACAGTGTTTCCAAAGAACTTTTTAGTCCCTACATGTATGAGCCAAGCTGTGGAATCTAGAAAAATAAATTAAAATAAAAAAGGCACATATATATTACTAAATGTAGAGTTGCTGTCAAAATCAAAAGTGCCATTATTATTGTTAATATGTATTAATAAGTGAGCAAAGCCTGAAAGTCCCATGCTAGCATGAAACCATGAGCCAATATCGTGAGAGATGGAAAAGCTTTTAGTACATTCATAATATCATTTAGAAACATAGCTTCTGGCATTGTTAAACAGTCTTTTTAAAAGAAATTCATCTTCCATAAAGTGAAAAAAATGTATAAATCACAAACACAACTGAACACTTACCTCCATAAAATGGAGAAAGGCTGCTCCCAGAAGTGTTGTTATTTCACCAGCCACTCTCACCAGGTCTTCAGGGGTCAAATATGCTTCCTAAATATCAGGAAAATTCCCCTGATATCAGCATGTTTGTTACTGTGCATAATTTTTCACAGTGATATGAATTATATATAAGCTATAACCTTTATGGAAAGAGAGAAAGGCTAGGATCTATTCTTTCTTTCTTTCTTTCTTTCTAACTAAAGCTTTCCTACTTTAGGCTGAGCTCTTGATAGAAGTCATGGGGATTTACATACACATCTTCCATTAAGATGTGTCTAAATTCCCGAGGCTTGATTTGTTTTTCTGCCCTTCCTCTTTTTTCAATCTCTTCCTTTCCCCCACACACTCCAAACTTGTTTCTCTCTGCCCTACCCTCTCTTTCTCTAGGTGAGCAGCAGCTGATCTCTTAGGGTTTATCTTGAGGTTGGCCTCCTCCTCCCAAGGCAAACTGTTTTGTTTAGAGCCCACAGGCCTAATCCTCCTAGTCAGACAGAGCATAACCTTGCTGGTGAGAAGCCCTTTCTCTGGCCTAGAACCAAAGCACGGATGGCCCTGTATCAGTCAGTTTGGTGTGGGCTGCTATGCAATCCCAGCAAATGTCCTCACCTATAGTGGATCACTTTGAGCTCTTACATTAATAGTTAATATTTAGACAAGAGAATTAATGTCAACATTATTTCAAACATTCCCACACTTCAAAAACAATAGAAATCAAAATGTCTTATACTCAGCATTTTTGTCATCATGATGGTTAAGTTTTGACCTCTAAGAACATCTGGCTTTATGGAATGATGCACACAATATACTGTGAATACAAGAGTGTATACAGTATTGAGCACTGTCCAGAAAAGAGAGTATTTGGGACCAAACATTGCCCACTTGTAACGCACTGTTCCTTCAGTGGCATCAATTCCAAAAATTCTTGCATCTTCAACAATAGAGAAGACATAAATGGTGGAGATACTTTTTGTTAAGTGCATTAATGTTTCCAAAGTAAAATTATATGTTTAAATTGCCATCCTTTGTTCCTAGAGAATCATTCTTAAAATAGGATTTAAGGATGAACAATGGCTTTAAAAATGGCATGCTGGGGTTCCATATGAGTCCTACAAACTTCCCCTGGGATCTGAGAATCAAGCTGGGTTCTTTCCCAACTATATATAATTACAAGTAATAAAGATTCTGCAAGCTAAGTTCTGCTTTCAGCTATCTCTGTGCAACACCATTGTCTTGTAATTATACCTACCTTCTTGAAGGATTGTACAGGTGTCTCTGGTGGCTGCAGCAGGCAGAATACAAATCTGATTCTGTGCTCACTTATGCTGGTACAAATCACAAGGAATTCCATTTCTGTTGTAAGGCAGCAGGCCAGGTTCTCCTCTGCATTTGTGCAGCTTTGTATCACCTTGCCTGAGAAAAGTTGTGCTAAAGCAAGCTCAACTGACCCCAGGAAGATCCTCTATGTGGGGCAAGCTTGAGTGGCAAAGAGCTGCCATGATAGCCCCTATATTACATGCTTCTACGCTGTGGCCAGCAAGGGAGTGTGGCCAATAAAAAGCAGGTTTGACTGGGATGCTCTGGTGATCCCTGGCTGCCAGAACGGCCCCTTGGGGATGTTGGTAGCTGACACAATTTAAAATAGGTCTGAAGCTGCTCTTTATTACTCTAGGGTTACCATTCGTCCGGATTCCCCCGGACATGTCTGGCTTTTTTGAGTTAAAAATAGCGTCCGGGGGGAATTTGTCAATGTCCGAACTTCCCCCCCATGCAGAGCGTGCGCGGCTTACAGGGCAGCCGGCCGGATTGTGCCACTCGCACGGGCTCCGGCAGCCAGAGCCCTCTTCCTCCACTTCCCCCTCCTTTCCCCTGAAACTTGAGACCAGTCCCCTCCTCTCTCTCTCTCCCTCCTCCTCCCGCCCTGCATTCGCAGATCACCGGCCGTTCGCCTCGGGCCTCCAGCAGTCTGGAGCACCGACCCTGCTCCCCTCCCCCGCTGCCGAGCGCGCTGCTCTGCAGCACAGTAAGGGGGCCGGGGGTCAGAGAAGCGGCAGGGAGGTTCGGGGGGAGGGGGGTAGTCAAGAGACAGGGAGCAGGGGGGAGGGTTGGATGGGTCAGGAGTTCGGGGGGGCTGTCTGGGGGTTGGGGGGTGTAAGGTTTTGAGCAGTCGGGTACAGGTGGGGGGGTCTCAGGAGGGGGCAGTTAGGGGATAAGGAACAGGGAGACTTAGGTAGGGGCTGGGGTTCTGGAGGGCAGTTAGGAGCAGGGGTCCCAGGAGGGGGCAGTCAGGGGACAGGGAGCAGGGGGGGTTAGAGGGGGCCGGTGAGGATGGGGGGAAGGTCTCAGGAGGGGGCAGTCAGGGGACAAGAGGCAGGGAGGCTTAGGGAGGGGGTGGAGTCCTGGGGGGCAGTTAGGGGCAGGGGTCCCAGGAAGGGGCAGTCAGGGGACAAGGAGTGGGGGGGAGGGTTGGGAGTTCTGAGGGGGCAGGAAGTGGGAGGGAGTGGAAGGGGCAGGGGTGGGGCTAGGACAGGATGGGGGCGGGGCTAGGGCGGGGCTCCTCCCGTCCTCTTTTTTGATTGTTGAAATATGGTAACCCTATATTACTCTGGAAAAAAGTCCAGTGCTCAGTCAGCCACAGGATCAGGGGAGGGCAAATGTGGCATAAATTGGGCTCTGGATTTAGCCCACAATCTTTGCTTGTAGCTACATATGCTAACCTGCTTGTGAGGATGAATCTCAGGAGCAGACCATTGTCTAATTCATAGAACAGTACTGCATTTGTGGCAGCATTTAGTTCTCCTTTTTTGTTTATGAAGCAGTTAATCCTTATTTCAGAGGACTTGTTTTCACTATTGTTAGTGCGAGGCTGCTTTGCTTTTTTGATACCGCTGTTCAAGGAGCACCAGTATTAGGATTTCAGTTATAAATGGTCCTGTCATCGAAAAATTTATTGTTAGCCATTCAACAAGCTCACCAGTGTTACACAGTCAATCATAAAATACACCATAGAAATTACTTACTGCTTTATTCCTGCGGGTGCATAGGACATCTAAAATAGATTGTTTATCATCCCAGGTGTCGACCCCTATTAGCTCATATAAGGCGGATGTCACAGGTTTAAGTGCCCAGTGAACTCATTTATTTTTCTCCATTAAGTACTTAAACATCTGTAATGGGTAAATCTAAGTTCCTAATTTTTTGTTCTCCAGGATTCCCAATGGAACAGTCTCTGTTTACTGCAGATCAAGAAATTGTTGTGCACACGGGCCACAAAAAGTCACAAAAACCCAGAAAAATCAGAATCCAGGCAGAATTCTAGATCTCAGGTGTGGCTTTTTATCCTAATTTTAATTAATCTTAAATATAGACATGAGTCCCCTACCTACTTGTCGTAAGAACAGGGGTGGATTAAGCCTTCTAATCAAGGCATCCTAGCCCAACCCAGCAGGCATCTGGCTGTCAGCAATTCTTCTGCTTCTGATTTGCTGCTTTAGTTGGGCTATCTCTCACTCTGGGTCACAAATCCCAAAGATTTTGCTTTGATTGGTCCCTGAGCAACAGGAGAGATGAAACCGTGCAACACATCTGCCCTATTTCAGCAGCTGGGGCTGGTTGTCAGTGAAGTTATTACTCTGATTATTATTTTTTATTGGTGGTGCTTGGGAGTCCCAATCGTGGATCAGGACCCAACTGTGCAAGGTGCTGTACAAACACAGAACAAAAAGAAAATCCCTGCCCCAAACAGCTTACAATCAAAGTAAAAAAAGAAAAGAGACAACTGGTACAGCTAGAGAGATGGGGAGAACAAGGAAGCAGTGAGACAGTGATGGTCAGCATGATAGGCAGTGGTCAGAGCTCACTAATGGCCTAATTTTTGTCAAGTTGGAGTGCCTAGATGGGAGTCACTAACCTTGTTTAGGGAAGCTGGCAGAACTCATTATCTAGTATGTTACCATGCATTACACAAAATGCATTTTCTAGAACACGTTATATTGCAACTTGTTAGTAGATACATCTGGAACACATTGAAAAATAATATTAGAGTGAGATATTTGGGGGCCTCTCAGCCTCAACAATGCCTATTTAAAAATATGATCACTTACCTGAATTACATGAGTATATGGCCTTGTAGCGGGGCCATCACCCCATGCCACGAAGAGAAAGGGTTAAAGCTGGCCAGAGGGAGCCTGTGCAGAACCCTCCAATTAGAGAAGAGCTCACTAAGCAAGCCAATTGGGAGGTGGCTTGTTGCAGCAGCCAATCAGGGTCAGGAGCGGCCATATATAAAGGACTGCTCAACAAAGCAGGAGGAGACTTTCCCTGACTTGCTAGGGAGAAGGCCTTGCTGCCTACGAGCACCATGGCTAAAGCAGTGCTGGTCAGGGTAGCAGACCAGAATGAGCTTCTGACTGTTGCTAGACGGAGGTCCTGAAGGAAGGGCAGATAAGGTAGTAGGGTTGTCCCCACTTGTCCTGAGGGAAGTGGCCAACACAGACTGCAGTTTGCCCCTGGAGCAAGGGACTACAACAGGCCCTTGAGGCGAGTGGCTGTACTATAGACTGCCGGTTCACCTGAAGGTCGGGGAGACAGCAGAGCAGGGCACAGCTAGAGGGCTCTACCCAGAAGAGGACACCGTGGGCCAGGGAGCGACGCGGGTCCCAAAGTGGTAGAGACAGCAAAACAGGAGTAATGGCGAGTGAGGTCCACCTGCTGGAAGGACTTGAGTTAATTCCAGAATGGCCAGCAGGAGGCACTGTGGTGGGGAGTCTCACTCTGCTACAGGCCTAGATTATGAAAGTGCCAGGACAAGCAATAGCCATCAGACCCACTCACAAAAATAACAGAGAGAGTTATTTTTCAGAAAAATGGGGGTGGGGGGCATTAGCCATATGGCAGTCCATCCGTCTTCTCTGTAAGCTTAAGAGCCTGAACAATAGTCAAGTAAAAGACAGATCAATGTCTCCATTGTTTTCACTGAAAATATATCCTGATGATTGTAAATAAAAGTCTGTATCACAAGCCGAGGAAGTCAAATGGGAAAACTCACAGAAATATAGGGTGACCAGATGTCCCGATTTTATAGGGACAGTCCCGATTTTGGGGTCTTTTTCTTATATAGGATCCTATTACCCCCCACCCCCGTCCCGATGTTTCACACTTGCTGTTTGGTCACCCTACAGAAATATGTTTTAACTTTATGTCTCCTTCATGTGCAGCTAGCTATTTTCAATGGGGCGAAGCCCTGCTTATTCTTCAGATTTTCCAAAAAGGGAACTTTCTCTTTTGGAATAAGGGAAATTAAGAAATCATAAACTTTACAGACCAGTGATTGAATGGGATGTGCAGCACCAGCTTGTGGAAGATAGAATTTCCTAATTTCCATTCTGTCTCTGACAGTGCCATGATTTTGGGTATCATCCCATAAAACATTGTTTTTCTTTAATGACACCAACTTACACTTCTGTAGCATCAACTTTCCTGTAGAAGAATCTGAAATCACATTACAAACTACAGGCCAAAGCCTGAACCAGTCAAAAATGAGAGAATAGCACCCTGGATACAAGGCAATCCACCCTACCCCCCTCCAGCTCGACCAAGGCTAATTCAGGTTTAATTTCTCTCTAACATTGTCAGCAGAAGAGTATAAAGTAAATGTATCCCCCCCCACTCCCAGTCTATCTAGCCCCTCACAAACTTTAGTGTATTTACCCTTACAACAGCCCTGTGAGATAGGGAAGTTGTATTATCCCCATTTCACAGATAGGAAAATGAGGCACAAATACTAAGCTCACACAGGAAGCATGTGGCAGAGCAGAGACTGAGCGAATGTCTACTGAGTCCCAGACTAGGGCCCTAACCACTGAACCTTTTGGGGAGCAAAAGGTGGGCAAAAAAATGATGTTATGTGACCTTCCTGCAAACAATCAAAGCATTTAAAAACAAGCTGATAAATATTATGCAGCATTGGGGAGCAGTAGCTGAGGTCTCACAGAGAGTCAAGAAGTGACATTTACAGTCAGACATGTTTATCTTTGTCTATTCATGAAATAGTTCATATTTTGAATACTTATCTTTTGCCTGGAGCATTAATCATGCGATATCAAACAACAACATGAACTGTTTTGACTGACATTCTGCAAGATAATATAGTTATGAATATTCTAAATGTGTTCTCCAACTGTAGAAAGTGGTACCTCATGATTCAAACTAGCTGCGCAGCAAACTCACAGTATCTGCTTCACTCCATTTCCTGTAGCTGCACAAAACAGTAGAGGCAGCATGTAAAATGAAGAGGAAACGTTACTTTAGCTTATCTTCTGGTTTTTGACAATTCCACTGCAAAACTAATAGGTCAGAGAGGTGTAAGCATCAGTTCAGAAGCAAAACAGGTGCAATTTGATGGACTTACACTAACCATCTCCTTCTAAGCAGTTCATTGTTTTGTTGGGATGCAGCCCCAGTATGCGGGAGGAAGTATTTCCTAATAAAACCAACATGGTTGGTCCCCATGGAGGACATGGAGAAGAGGAAGTATGGCCAGGACATCTCTGTGTCTTGGCAATTCCTAGCTGCTGGAATACCCCTTAGAAGATGTTGGCAGTCAGTGCCAAGTAGAGCAATATAAGGTGGCTCTAATTTATGTTTGAGACCGCTTCAGTGGATAGGTGGCCCCATGACTGGGAACTGTGATGATATAAAAAGTGGCTTATGGGCATCTTATCTCTTCTTGTCCTATCTGCTGCTTTAGGGCTGAGCTGAGGCCAGCTCAGATGCAGCCCAGGATCTGGGTTTGAATGCTAAGAGCTTGGCTCTAATTCACTTTCCCGTTCTTGAAACGCTTTCATAACATCTTTTGTATTACCTCAGTTTTACTACAGTTGAATGCAATGAGAAGGAAGTTAAGCTCTAGTCAGAGAACAGATTTATTTGTGGAGAGGGGTTTGGATGAAAGCAGCCAAAGCCATGAAAAATGCTGAATTAAAATTATTGCAATTCAGGCCTATATTGGACCCTATTCAAAATGAATCAGCTGGTCTATAAACAGTGTATGCTAATGATGCAATCACCTCATCCGTGATTATGAACACATGCTCTGGGACTAACAGGAGAGGTCTTCTGGGGAGAGATAAGGATTCAAATGAATAACAGTAGGATATTATCTAGCATACCAAAACTATCAGCCTGGAGGCAGAGTTGGGATAGGGCAGGGGAAAGATGCACTGCACAAACCATGGTGTCGGGAGGCCTTCCTCTCTTTTATACAGTGCAAATCAGGAATGCCTCAATGGGCCTGATTCTCCACTGCCTTGTCCCTCATGTGGCTATTTACATCTGTGGAAATGTTACCCAATCAGAATTTTCCGTTATTCTGCACATGTATAAATGCTTAGCTGAGGTGTTAATGGAAGCCTCTCCATTGATTGCAATGGACTTTAGATCAGGCCCTACACATAAGTGTATTTGGTTCACTCTGCTGTGAATATCTAGAAAACCCTCGTAGAATCCAACTGTCTTTTGTTTTTAATTGTACGCATGTAGGGTTTGATCCTGCTCTTATTAAGTCAATGGCACTGCTCCTATATGCTTAAAGTTATGTATAAGCTTAAGTGTTTTGCTGGATCAGGCCCTTATTGCCCAATATTTTTTATCAAAGACAAAAAATGTGTTGAACTTTAAATACCAAATGTCTTCCTTTCACCCATATCAATAAGAAATACTCTGGGTGTAATCCTGACTCTACTGAAGTCAGTGGGAGTTTTGCCATTGATTCATTGGGAACAGGATTTCACATTCTATTTTTCATACACCCTCAGACAGTCAAACTAACCTTCAGGCAATTTACATACATTACACTTTCTTTCAGCAAATACACAATGTTAATCAAACAGAAAAACTTTCTAGAACAATTCCCTAAGCAGCATTTGCACATAGTCTCTCTTCAGAGTGTCAGCAAATGTCTGTTTCACCCACCAAACGCTGACACAAATTTTATTAGCGTAGTTAAATCTGAAAGTGAACTAAACCTCTTCTGAATGCTATGAAGATGCCATTCATCTTTCCACCAGCACAAACATCCCTCTTCAGGGCCTAATCCAAAGCTCATTAAAGTGAACGGAAAGACTGACTTCGATAGGCTTTGGATCAGGTCCCTATAGTAGATCTTGGCATTACAAGATGCAGGCAAAGTGTTTTTCCAGCAAAATTACTAAGGCCCTATTCTTTAGTGGTGCGGCATGCATATAACCTCAAGCACGTGCTTGGGTGTTTTGCGGGCTTAGCACCTTTGCACATTAGGCTGTAAATAATTTTCAGTTTAATTATTTATGTGATTGGTGACTGCTTAACTTTTCTTAATCATTATGAAATGCACTTAACCCTGCATTTTTATTATCCTTTATTTGGCCATTCACTGCAGATGTTCTCAAAGCTCTGCCATTGGGATTTGAATCGCGTAATGAGATCCTAAATGTGCTGAAGAAAAAATTCACTGCCTCGGCTCAAAGTGTAGCCTCTTCATTTTGCATGTGTGTGAGAGAGAGTGAATGAGTGTGAGTTGGGGGCTGGAGGGGGAGCAAGGCAGTGACATTGTGTTCCTTTTCCAAGTGCTTTCCTGCAAGCTGCCAGCATCTATGCAAATTACCCAAATTCGAATTCACAGAAAATCTCTCTAACTGTGTAATTTGTGGTGCCATCATCAGAGCTTGCCATGTGTTCCAGAATGCACTCAAACCAGGTAACCTCACCATCACTCCCCAGGAATGGACTCTGCTATTCATAGCCAGTAAGTGATCAGAGCTGACTTTTACTGTTGATGTCAAACTAACGGCTTTCCACGAGGAAAGTCAGATAAAAGCATGAGCTAGTGGCAGCAAACTGATTTTTACTAGCTTCTGTGTTGTGCTGACATCAGAAAATTAACCGAAAACTTTATGTTTATTTTGCTTCAGTAGAGAAGTGCTAAGTGGTGCCATTTAAGTATTTGGTGAACATTCTTAACCAATCATATAAATATCAGAAAAGCTCAGCAGTTGGTATAAATTCATAGACTTTAAACCTAGAATACTCATCTGATCTGACCTTGGGAAAGTCACTTAAACTCTATGCATGAAATCCTGGCCCTATTAAAGTCAATGGACGTTATCCACCTGTAACATTTGGGTAATATTTCCTTCCTTCCGTCCTTTGTCTGTTTTGTATATTTAGACTTTAAGCTCTTCAGGGCAGGAACTGTTTGTCCGGTGCCTAGCACAATGGGTCCTGATCTTGATTGCAGCCTCTCGTACTACTGTAATGATGCTAAAACAGAAATTTGAAGTTTTTCCATCCCTATTCAGAATCAGAGGTTTTCTGTACAGTTAAGGCATGTTCAGTGGTGCACCAGCTGAGTTTGCATTACATGCCAAGTAACATGATAAGTCAAATGCACATCTAAGAAGCAACTGAGAAGGGTACATGCCTTATATTTGCTTCACTTGTATATCTCAGAAATAAAAGTCGTGTTCAATATTTAACAAAATGACAGAAGCTCTTTCTACCTGGCAGACATGTTGTATGTTGCTGAACTTCAAGCAGGAGCAAATTTTTATGGCCAGGTTATAACCCTCTGAATATTAGTGTTTATAATGGAAATGCTGACACCACCTGAAATATGTCATTGCATTGAAATGGCACTTAGATAATTTTTCATACCCTTTGTAAGAAATACTTTTTCCATAAAAGTCTGCAGCCCATTAGCCCATGATGTAGACTAATGCCTTTCATTTTATTTGGAGGAAAAACATAAAGAGAAAAAGCAACCACCTACTGACTTCTTTCATTTAGAAACATAGTTTTTTTGGGGGGAGGGGAGGGCAGGTATAGTAAAGGTCACTTCCCAGGGTGTGATCAAGGTATAGAAAAATTCTGTGTATTGCAGCAGCTATAATAACCCCTGCACTGTCTGCCTTGCGGCAAACTCAGTTTTCTTCTGACCTGAGTGCTCATTAGTAGAATTCATCACATAATAGTCATGAATTCACCTATGCGATTAATTGCACAATTTTATAAGAAAAAGAGAATTGACTATTATTATTATTTCCCATTCAGCTTTTAGAACTGAGTGAAGAATTCATGAATATTTGTAAATTCATACACAGCTTCTGAAATTTTAAGGCCAGCTTTAGGCTCCGATCCTGCACTGGTGCAGATCCCAGCACTTATTTGGAGTTCAATGAGTCGCTGCACAGATGCAGAAATCTATGTATGGAAAAACTATCTTCTTATCAGACACTGTGAGGCATACCACCAGGGTTCCAAGGTCTTTAGAATGACTAGGATGAGTAGGGAAAGATAGGATCGAAAGTGCAAGGGAAGGATTTCTCCTGTGAGGAGGCTAAAATGTAGTAGTCAGTGGCTGTATCGCATTTCCAGTGGATTTTCCCCTGGACACAGAGGATTATAAATGTGTTTCCCCCAATACTGAGCTTGAACCTCCCATTTCTTTCTCCTCAGCATGACTCCCAGGACCCATGGAGAGTCCAAGGGAAGAGGGATGCGGCTCCTGCAGAGGTGGCTGATGTCTCCTTTCCATGTGTCAGAGGAGGCAATCCACACATAGATCAAAAGGGCATAATCTGTCCTGTGTTACTATAACACCATAGTGCCCCCTCACATCAGAGATGCCTCTGCAGTGCCCTGCCCCTGTTTCCCCTTCTTCAGGGCTTGGGGTCTGGTTTCTTTACTGACACAAAATCCCAAAAAGTAACCAACAACAACAACAAAATCCTCCACCCAACCTTGCTGGGCACAATTCCTCCTCCCTTAGGTACTGTCCCTTCCTGCTGTCTGGGCAGCTAGAGAAGGTGCAAGGCCTGGCCTGCCTTCTTTGCCTTCTTCCAATGGACAATAAAACTTTCAGCTCAGTATTCTTTTCCAGCCCCAATTCCCTTTTTCAGGGACCACTGCAGGAGCCCCTCTCTCCCTGCAGTTTCACTCTGCAGTTCCCCTTCTAGCTCTGTCCTCACTGAACTCCTTCTGACCCACGTACAGTCCGGCCCCCTTAACTGGCTCAACTGGGAGCATTTCTCTAGCACAGTGGAGCCGAACCTATTTCAACCACAGGGGGACAGCCACTCTGTGACAGCTGTCATCGTCTGTTTAATCAAACACCCCTTTAGAGACAGGGCCTGATCCCACACCAACTGTCATCAATGGAAAATCTTCCATTGACTTCAATGGACATTGGATCAAGTCCATAGGACATGGCCCTTGATGGCTCATTACAATCCCATCAATTTGAGTGCTTCTTTGGGTCTGTATAAGGATGGGTTTATTGGACTGGCTGTTGAATTTTCTATAAGGGAAATACCATACATAAACAGACACAACACTAGCTGCTGTCATTTTCCACCAAAGAATGTCCATTTGCATTCATACTCAGAAACAAGAGGGGCCTGGAAGATTTGAGTATATGATGGTTGACAGTTTTATGTGAGGTCAGGATGATAAATAGCATTGAAGAGTGGTGCCTACCCCAAACAAAATAAAAATTCTTTGAACAGCAACATAACTTTCCACTCAAAGTATTATTTTTAATTATTATAGTTAGAGTTTTTCAATAACTGGACACCACACACAATGAATTTTTGCATAGGTGACACACTAAGCAAGGCTAAATGAAAATTCAAATTGGCAAAATATGAATGCAATTCAAGAAATTCTAGAAGTGAAGATGAGTGAGAATTTCAGAGATCCATCAGGATGATCACATATCTTGACATGTGTATCACCAACCTATCTTCAGTCAGCTCACTCTCCAGACAACTCTTGGGAAAAGCGTTAATTGTTGCCAGCTAGAGCAGCACAGGAATTCGATTGATGCGCATAAGAGATTGGTAACAATAGCTCCTCACATGTTTGTGCGTTGCGAGGTGACAGCTTGTTTCCTTGGCAACGGTGATTATGGCGTTCCATCCAAGACTCTGAACAGGGCTACAACTTTTCAAAGGATGCAGAACACAGCCCCATTGGGGGGAAGATGGGAAGAAAATATTTCACTGTAGACGAATAGCTTTATGCAAGTCGTGAGAAGTTTATGCAACAGCAAGACATGTCCAAAAGGTAGGAGGAATGAAAGAGGAAAAGTAACTTTAGTCTTTGTACTGTTGTCTTGACACGCTTTGAATAAACAAGATAGTGTTACAAGATTGAATATCTTTTTAAAACATACAGTTACTGTGCCTGAATTGCTGATAGAGTCTATTATGCAATAGAAGCAATCAAGAAATATGTCTCTTTCTTGTTGTTATTTAATTACTGCAAGACACACAGTGTCTTAATATAAATGGATTATTTATGATAAGTACAAAAGTCACATTGATTAAGATGCTAAATTTGCAGTTAAATTCATGGAAAGCTGCATGGAATTTGAGTAATAAATATACCAGTAATGGCTCGTTATGTCTGTTATGGCTAATTATGTTAATTAAATTTCTTTTGCAGGGTAGTTTTATTTTACAGAAAGCAAGATAATTTATGGCACAGTTAAGGGTAGAGATGCATTGTAACAATGAAGTACAGGTGTGTATGTTACCAAATTATTTTCAAAAGCATTACATCAAAATGTAATGCTTTTGATGTAAGGGATGGAGGGTCTCATGAAACCCATTCAAGAAAATAAACAGGAAGTATCAGTCAGTCACCCACTGTACCTAGGGTTTAGACAGCTCTCAGAATAATGCTTGATCTTACCTGTATTGCACTCACCTGTTGCAATACCTAGGCACAGTGCAGTGAACTGAGGAAGGAGGGTTAGTCTCAATTCTGAATTTCCTGGCTTTTACACGACATGTTTACGTTAGATTTGTAGGTTCACGTTACGTTCATTTTTGCATATCTGCTTTGGCATGTGCAACTGACTGATCCAGCAAAGTGACTGGGTCCCCATTTTGTGCATACAAACTGCTATTTGTGGGAGCAGTTTGGGGAGGGAAATGACCAGATATCTGATATTCACTTGCAAAAAATGGCAACTAGAAACTGGTTAAAAATTTGACCTATGCTGTTTTTCTTTTTGGGTTTAACATCCATATTTTGTTTATTTTTCTCTTGATGATGCTAAAAACTCAATTAAATTGAGTATTGCTGTTGAAATTCATCAGTATTTTCGGAGTGGCCTTTTACCACCATTACAATAACTCTGGAGCACTGAGATGTTAAATATGGGCCAGATCATGTTCCCAGTGACGCCAACAGGAGCAGGATGGAAATGCGGAGGGCTCTTGGTGCTCCTGAATGCTGTTCCAGCAGTGTGCAAGGGCTGTAAAGGGGCCCCGGTGGCCCCAGGGAAATTCTCTTAATATAGGAGTTGCATAGGGGCAATATAAACACCCCCTTCCCACCATGGGCAGCACATCTAATAGGCTGGGGAAGGCTGTGCCCCCCGAACAGCCCCACATGGCCCTACCCACACTTCACCCCGAGGCACCCTCCTGCCGCTAGTTGGCCCCAGCCCAGGCAAGCTGCTCCTCTTCCGGGAAGCCTACTGGGGCTAGGGCAGATGGGACCGCCCAGTGCTGGGTGGGCCCCCGGCGCCCTACCCAGCGCTCCAGGGCTGGGGGAAAGGGTGGGCCATGTGCCTCCCGCCAGGCACTCTGGGGCTGGAGGCACTTGGATGACCTGGGGCTAGGGGGTGGGGCTGGTGGCCACAGGGTGGGGGAGGCACTCTGGCCTTCAGGGAAGAAGGGGGCAGGAGGAGTGGGAACTCAGGCAGAAGGAGTGGGCCGGGCCCGGGGCTAGCCTCCCTGAGCCCTTGGTTCACCTACTGCCCAGTGTATGGGTGTGCTGGGGACAGGACTTGGGGCATGAGGAAGCATTTTGGAGTGGCAGGGGGAATAACTGTAGTTCAAAGCACTATGACAATTCTGATCTGCAGAGCAGTCCACAGGTAGTTGGAGTAAGGCTGCTATAAATTAGACCAGACTCCACAGCTACTGTAACTTATAGTCAGAGACATTCCAGCCCCCAAAGCAGCCCAGGATCAAGGCAAGGCAAGGAATGGCATAAAGGCACCTTTGCTCCCATTCCTTTTGTGATGCATGTTCTGTGCTGTGTCTCTCATGAACCAGAACTCAGAATCCGGTGCAAAGCCTGGAATGTTTCCATTTTCATTAGAAGACTTGCAGCAGTGTCAGGGGAAGTGTTTTGAAACACTGCTTTTGACATTGTCAAACATTGCAAATACTGCATAGGAAAAGTTTCCATCCCAAACATCTTCACTGCCATCTTCAGAGATAACACAGGGATAGCTTTTCAAAGCATTGCATTAGGTTTTAATGTTTTCTATCTTTAAAGTCAGTTGGAGTCAGACATATAAAGCCCTGCACTGCAATTGGAAAATGTATGCCATTCTGTTCCCATTGTCTATGGAAATTTTGCCATTGATTTCAATGAGAACGGGAGCAGATCCATTTCACTGATATGCCGTTGACATTGGGCAAGGTTCTGATTCTGTGAGGTATCAGTGAAGTCCATGGGACTACATCATCTGTTCACTGGCATGACTCAGTACCTCATTAAATCATACCCATTGTTTGGAGCATAGGGGGGATATGATAGAGGTATATAAAATCATGAGTGATATGGAGAAAGCGGATAAGGAAAAGTTATTTACTTATTCCCATAATACAAGAACTAGGGGTCACCAAATGAAATTAATAGGCAGCAGGTTTAAAACAAATAAAAGGAAGTTCTTCTTCACGCAGCGCACAGTCAACTTGTGGAACTCCTTACCTGTGGAGGTTGTGAAGGCTAGGACTATAACAGCATTTAAAAGAGAACTGGATAAATTCATGGTGGTTAAGTCCATTAATGGCTATTAGCTGAGATGGGTAAGGAATGGTGTCCCTGGCCTCTGTTTGTCAGAAGGTGGAGATAGATGGCAGGAGAGAGATCACTTGATCATTGCCTGTTAGGTTCACTCCCTCTGGGGCACCTGGTATTGGTCACTGTCGGTAGACAGGATACTGGGCTAGATGGACCTTTGGTCTGACCCGGTATGGCCGTTCTTATGTTCTTATGAAAGGTGCAGTAGCTGTGGTATGTGCACAGCTTCCAGTTTGCAACGTCAAATATTTCAGTTTTATTCCCTACTACCACCACTAAAAAATAAAATCCACAATTCTTCAATCTTCAAGGCTACACAAGCTAAATCTTAGGATCATTCTGCTCTCACTTATATCAGGTAGATAACACCAGTCAAACCATGGAGTCACTCGGGATTTACAATGGTATAACAAAGAGCAGGATTTGTCAGCATGTTTTTTATTTAAATTAAGCAGCTATTTTATATGTATAGCATAAGAAAAACAAAACATAGGGAAACCACCCATAGCACCAAAGCTCTAACTGATTCAAACCATATTTAACCCTTTTAAATCAACATCTAAGCCACTTTTGCTTATTGGATCAGTTTCTGAAATTGTGTTCATGGATTTAATATCAGGTGCACAACTACACTCATGCTATTAGAGACTCAGCTGATGCCCAGCTAAAAGAATCGGAGCCTACACGTGCAAAAGATATGTGCAATATATGTTTTTCACTTGACAATTTTGAGTTTCTCCCTCGACCTTCTTTCATACAATTTCTAAAATACAGGCAACACTGCTTGCTAAAAAGACATTAGAGATCATCACTGAGAAGAGAGAGAATGCAGTGGGGTTATAGCCACAGTGGGTTTCCATTAGAGCATTAGTGAAATTAATTCCCCTCTCATAAGGATTTAGATCTGTGATTTATGGTAACCAGTTTTTCACTGCTGGCAAAGTGAGGGGAAATGACTCAGCCTGGACAGACAACATAAATCTCATTTTTTCCCCTTAATAGTTGACATAATCTAGAGTGCTGCTCCCTGAGGTGTCACTGGAGATTCATAGCCAGCCAAAGGGCCTCGCAATCAAGGCAGAGAGTTTTGGTAGTTTCATACATTGTAAGCGGTAATTGTTTTGAATTGCATCCTGCCTCAGTCATTGTAATTTCCTTTAGATCAACTTTAAAAGGCAGTAGTTAAAAACGAGAGAGAGAGAAAACTGGGCCTGACAAGAGGCAATGGGTTCAAACTACAGCACATCAGATTTAGATTAAATCTCAGGAAAAAACTTCCTAACTGTAAGAACAGGCAGACAATGGAACAGACACCTAGGGAGGTTGTGGAAGCTCCTTCACTGGAGGTTTTCAAAAGGAGGCTGAACAGCCACCTGTCTTGGATAGTTTAGACACAACAAATGCTGCATCTTGACAGGGGTTTAGACTAGGTGACCCTGGTGGTCTCCTCTAATCCTATGTGTGACGTTGTGCAGTCTATATGGTTTTATAAAAACTTGATAAGTCAATATAATGTAACTGAGACAGTTTTAGAGAAAATACGGTAATAAGTGAATGTAAGTAACTGGGATATGCCTCATGCAAAAGGTCTCTTGTAAGGTATCAATACAAAGCTTATAATCTACTGATTGTGATCATCTGATTTGTATAAATGTACCACTCTTGTATCTAAAACTAGAAATATAAAATGTAACTCTGAGGGCCTATTGTAATTGTGTAAAGTGTGGACCATTAATGATGGTTTGGAATCTTGATGACTCCCATTGTCTGCAGATGGCTGTATTTACCTGTGAGTCTTCCTGTATATGTGTGTGCTGGCAAGTGAGTAATGAAGTCTTGCAGTGACATGTGATCATGTCACCTGAACTGGAATCCATCTTTAACCTGGTGCTTTTCCAGTGAGGGGGGGTGGAAACCCAGAGAGACAAAGAGTTCCCGCCTTATGCAAAAGATATATAAAGGGGGGAAGAGAAGAGAGAGGGAGAAGCCATCATGAAGAATCCCCTAGCTACCACCTGAGCTGCAACAAGAGCTGTACCAGGGGAAAGAATTGTGCCCAGGCCTGGAAGGTGTCCAGTCTGAGAAAAACTTACTGAAACATCTCTGAGGGTGAGATTATCTGTATTTAGTTTGATTAGGCATAGATTTGCGCATTTTATTTTATTTTGCTTGGTGACTTACTTTGTTCTGTCTGTTACTACTTTGAACCACTTAAATCCTACTGTCTGTATTTAATAAAATCACTTTCTATTTAGTAATTCACTCAGAGTATGTATTAATACCTGGGGGAGCAAACAACTGTGCATATCTCTCTATCAGTGTTATAGAGGGCGAACAATTTATGAGTTTGCCCTGCATAAGCTTTATGCAGGGTAAAACGGATTTATCTGGGTTTAGACCCCATTGGGAGTTGGGCATCTGAGTGCTAAAGACAAGCGCACTACTGCGAGGTGTTTTCAGGTAAACTTGCAGCTTTGGGACAGGTGATTCAGACCCTGGATCTGTGTCTGAAGCCAGACGGGAGTGTCTGGCTCAGCAAGACAGGGTGCTGGAGTCCTGAGCTGGCAGGGAAAACAGAAGCAGGGGTAGTCTTTGCACATCTGGTGGCAGCTCCCAAGGGGGTTTCTGTGATCCAACCCGTCACACTATGATTCTGTGATTCTCTTTCCTGAGCAAAATCTGTGTTACAATAATGCTAGCTGTCTAGCTGAAACGTACTGAAATCAAACAGTGCAGAGTCCAAAGCTCCATCCTCTGTCTGTCGCTCCTGTTGCAGCCCACCTGACATTCTGAACTTCTCCTTTCAGCTATCATTTCTAGAATTCTGAGTGCTAATTCAATACCCATTTATGCAGTAGGAGAAGACTTTTATAGTAAATTGGAGAGGATTCTGCTGCAGCAATCATGCTGACTGCAGAAAGTCCAAAGTTAGAGGTGGATCTTCAGCATGGGCAGTGCGTGAACCGCAGGCCGGGGGACGTTAGCCCCCAGCCCCACAACTTCTGCCCAAGGCCCTGCCACTTC
Organism: Trachemys scripta elegans; assembly: GCF_013100865.1. Taxonomy (NCBI): domain Eukaryota; kingdom Metazoa; phylum Chordata; order Testudines; family Emydidae; genus Trachemys; species Trachemys scripta. The sequence goes on from NC_048306.1 coordinate 86,794,987, forward strand.
CACACCACCCCCCCTGTAGCCCAGAGCCTCCCCCCCTCCTCACCGCAGCCAGCAGCCCCCACCCCAGACTAGTGCCTCTAGACCCAGAGTGCCGGCGGTGCAGCCCCAGCCCCAGAGTGCTACTACATGGTTCATCTGCTGATTTTTAACACTATACCTATATAAAAATAGGCCAACATTTTCATATCTGCTTGCCTAAAGACAGAGAGCGTATTAAAGCATCTAAAAAAATAGGCTTCTTTTCAGAAATGGAACACACCACATAGCTCCCAATCAAGTCACCCGCAACTGGATATTTTTTATTGTTGTTCTTTCAATCCCCAAAATAAGACAAAACGAGAAAGATAAGATTGTTACAAATGATATTTCTACTTTGTCGTTTACGAGTTAACATTATGAGCTTCCAGATAAAAATCAGGCAAGATGTTGTGTGTGTTTTTGATGATACTTCAAAAAGGCAAAACAGAATCTTAGGCAAGTAGTAAATCTATTCATGATTATTTTCAAATAGGTATGTAACCTTGATTTTATTCCCTGTTTTACTTAATTTGTCTTTTACACTCTTGTTCACCATGAAACTTTCATTACCATCCCCACGAGAGTCTTTTAAAGCTGCTTTTTATTTTCCACTTCTGATCCCTTGTGTAATTGTTTTAATGATATTTCTTGACCGTTCGAAGAGCTTGTAGAGTAACAGGCAAATTATTATGCTGTATCCAGTTACTAAGTTAAAGTGATTTTTCTAAAGAGTTCCATGGTAGATTTCTAAATTGCAGCCCCAGGCTTGAGAGATGTTCACTTTCTTTGAAGCACAATTGGAGTAATTTTGCCACTTTTGTTAAATAAAATGTACCTTTCAAAATTCTCTTGGGCCCTGGTCTAGCAAAGCACATAAATATGGGAATTCATTTGGACTATACATGTGCTTGAAGTTACATACAAAGTTAAATTCTTCCCTGGAACCTTAAGGGATTGTTAAAAATTACTGCTAGGAGAAAAAAGGAGAAGATTCAGAACACAACAGTAGGGTGTTTTTCATACAAACTGTATAGTGTATCCCCAGATACAGCTAATCTCTGCAGGCCATATCATACCATTGATTAACAGGCACAAGGCAAGCTCCTGTTGATTTCAATTGTGAGTTTGGCTTTCAAAGTGCTAATATGACAAGGCCTGTCCTTACAATGTTAGGGCCCCATCCTGCAAACATCTATGCATGAGTAACTGTATTCAGGTGAGCAGTCCTATTGAAGTCACACCCTGCATATCCCAGAGGATCATGTTGGCACAATCTTGTCACATATGAGGTTTTATTTACATTTTGTGACTTAGGCCTAGTCTACACTTACCGGCTGGTCCGGAGGCACGCCATCGATGTTCTGGGATCGATCCCGGAAGTGCTCACAATCGACGCCGGTACTCCAGCTCGCCGAGAGGAGTACGCGGCGTCGACGGGGGGAGACTTCCGGCCGCGTCTGGACCGCGGTAAGTCCGGACTAAGGTACTTCGAATTCAGCTACGTTATTAACGTAGCTGAATTTGCGTACCTTAGTCCGAAGTCCGGACTAAGTGTAGACCAGCCCTTAGTTAACATGCATTAAAGAGGAATCTTGCTTCTTTGTTTTCCTTGTCCATGAAACAGCCTGCATCACATTCACCAGATTAGGAGCATATTAATGGTGTAAAGTGTTATCTCTTTAGCTCCTCAGGTCTGAATACAAGCAGCCATAGATTCTGTAAATCCTATTCCTCTCACTGTTCTGCTCTAAGTGATACAGATACTACTTTGCCAGTTTTATCAAGACACAGAGGAATACTCCAGCAGAGCGCTGACTCAGGGATATCTTCACCAGTAAGTGTTTTATCAGTCTGGTTATGAGTTTATAGAAAAAAAACACAGATGGAAAGTAACTTTATGAATGGATTCTCTTTCTACAACATGATAATGGATGTGTTCTGCCCACATTTAGCCTCCAGATAGGATTTGATGGGCCAAATTTTGGCTAATCTAGGGAAAGTACTATAAGCAACCTGCAAATGGGTACACATACACACTAAAAAAGCATACTCCATATGCTACAAAAGATCTTATTACAGGTAGTTCTATGTCTAGCAGCATAAAGGCATCATCCATGTGTGGGGCTGTGCATAGGTGCAATTGCTGGGCCAGGAATGGACTAGCATTGCTATGAAGACCAGATTTTGAATCTGAGGCTTGCCCTGAAATTCCTCTCTGCGACTGCTGGTCGGGAGTGCCCACAGAACAGTTTTTGGTGGGAAGACAAAACGTGGCCGATAGCTTCTGCTCCAGACTCCATTTCTGACTCTGGCTGCAGGTTTTCTGTGCTTCCATCTAATGTCCTAAGCTGGATTTTGTTTTTTTATATATAATATACACCTCTACCCTGATATAATGCAACCCGATTCGGATATAATGTGGTAAAGCAGTGCTCCAGGGGAGGGGGGGGGGGGGCTGCGCACACCGGTGGATCAAAGCAAGTTTGATATAACGCGGTTTCACCCATAACACAGTAAGATTTTTTGGCTCCCGAGGACAGCGTTATATCGAGGTAGAGGTGTATATATATACTCTCTTCTCATTCATGTGCTATTTCATAACTGACTTTTATGAAGCATTTAACAAGTCATTGTTAAGGTAACACAACTCACCTATAAACATTCACCTAAAATATATTAGAAAGATATATTAGAACTGCAAAAAGTACAGAGAGGGCAACCAAAATGATTATGGGTATGGAGGAGAGATTAAAAAGACTGGGACTGTTCAGTTTAGAAAAGAGATAACTAAGGAGGAGTATGATAAAGGTCTATAAAATCATGAATGTACGAAGAACATGAATAAGGAAGTGTTATTTACCCCTTCACATAACACAAGAACTAGAGACCCCCATGAAGAAATTAATAGGCAGCAGGTTTAAAACAAAAAAAAGGACATGCTTTTTCACACTGTGCACAATCAACCTGTGGAACTCATTGCCATGGGATGTTGTGAAGGCTAAATCTATACAAAAATAATTAGATAAGTCCATCGAGAATAGGTCCATCAATGACTGTTAGCCAAGACCGTCAGAGATGCAACCCCAGGCTCCAGGTGTCCCTAAACCTCCAAGTGGCCGGAGCTGGGACTGGACGACAAGGGATGAATCACTAGAAAGTGTCCTGTTCTGTTCATTCACTCTGAAACATCTGGCAGTGGCCACTGTCAGAAGACAGATTACTGGGCTAGATGACCCATTGGTCTGACCCAGAATGGCTGTTCTTACGTAAGATTGTGTGTATATTTTTTCTCCTGGAATAATGCCACAGGTTTTTGTATAAATGTGAAGATATTGCCCAATGTTTAAGACCATTAATTAATTCTTTGTTTCTTTTATTTTACATCCTTCCATTAAGCTTCCCTCAGATTCCTTCAAGTATCTCACTTGGCATGAGTTAAAAGAACATGATGTTCGTGGAAATCAGATTCGTTGCCCCCGGGTAAGAGAAGGTAAAGATGAAAATTTGTTCCTTTGAAAAAAAAGACACATTAATTTTAAATCCTAAGTATTCTGTCCTGAACAGAATTAAATACCAGGATGAAATCCTGGCCATTTTGAAGTTAATGGGAATTTTGCCATTGACTTCACCTCTACATTGCAGGAGTTTCATTTTTTTAAATCATTCAGACTATAGCTGTGTAAGATTTAGAGTTAAAAAGCAGGAATGAATGTCAAAACTGTAGTTTCTATATTTTTAAATTAATGCTTGGAGACAACAGATGACAGAGTAAAACCCCAATCCCGAAAATGGTAACACACATGCTTAATTTTAACCATGAGTGGCCTCGCTGAAATAAATGGGACTACTCCAGAGTATGAAATTAGGCATTTGTTTAAAATTAGGTAAGTGTTTACAGGAGTGGGACCTAAATGGAAGAACAATTCCGTAGTGCATTATCTTACTTATATTTATATTCTATGAATATACACACACACGCTTACACATATGCCGGCATTTTCAAATCTGGGGGGTCTAAAGTGAGGCACCTAAATAAAAGCTTTTATTCAGCATTAAGATGAACAGGAAATGTCATTTAATAACAAGCCACCAACTCACAGTGACTGTAAATTGAATGTAAAGAGTTGAATTAGCACCCACAATATAGTGAAAATCTTCAAACTAATTTACTGTCTGGGAACCTACTTTGGTATAATACCATGTATATTATTTCAACTCAAATATCTTCCCAACTACATATATTCTCTTAAAAAGTAACTAACTGCAGACATCATATCACATCAGCTATTGAAAATATATGTTTTTCTGAGCAGGGCCTTCAGAAGAAGAGCTATTTTTCAGAGGAGAAGAAGATGCCTTGCAAGCAAGAAAACAAGTAACAGAAAAAGAGAAATGGCAACAGAGGCTGCAAGAAAACTGGGAAAACTGTGCAGTAAGATCTTACTATTAATTATTGTTATTGATATAGCTCCATAAGCGTATGTTGTACTGTATAATCAATGAGCCAAACAAATAACTGGGCCAACAATTTAAGGGCTCTGACTGGGACAGTATAGTACATTACATTATAGTGCATAGTTCGTACTGTATTATACTGAGATAGATTGGGGCTTGGACTAGGCCCCTGTGCAAGTAGGGAAAGGAAGTAAACACCCACACCACCTTATGGGCCTACATGGGCTACCCAGGTACTTTGGATTTGGGCACATTGAAATAAATGAAGCTATTTGCCTGCTTAGTATCAGAGGGGTAGCCGTGTTAGTTTGGATCTGTACAAAGCGACAAAGAGTCCTGTGACACCTTATAGACTAACAGATGTATTGGAGCATAAGCTTTCATGGGTGAATACCCACTTCATCAGATGCATGTGTCTGACGAAGTGGGTATTCACCCACGAAAGCTTTGCTCCAATACGTCTGTTCGTCTATAAGGTGCCACAGGACTCTTTGTTGCTTCTTGCCTGCTTAGTCACTTTTTGGAACAGATGGGTGAAAAGTGGATCCAAATCCCCCCCACCCCTCCATGCATGCTGGGCAGAATAATTGAGCTGGCACAGATGGGGGGGCTCAGGGCACTAATTTACTGCTGGTCTGGATCAACAGTCAATTGTTACCTCTCTAATAGTGATGAGGTAGCAGACAGGAATTGTGACACTGAGTCACAGTGCCTCATAGGGTTGCTTTTGCGGTGGTACAGCTTAGGTACCTCTCCCTGCCTAAAGGCACAGATAGGCCTTTATAAATGGAAAGTCCAGAGAATAGATGGATTTGGGGAGGGAACTTTACATATAATAATTGGGAGATTGTTTCAGGCATACCGGGGAGTGAGGAAGTAGATACAAATGTGAAAGCGGGTGAAAGAGAACAAAAGGACTCAGGAGAAACTCTTTGAGAGCATAGGGAAAGGTGGAGAGCATAGGGAAAGGAGGGGGTTGTCAGAAGAGAAGAGGGTACAGATGTATGCAGAGTAACTCTTCTGGCTACAGCTACCCTCCAGTAATTTGTTATTCATATAACAAAACATCCGTCCTGTCCACCTCTTGCATGGTAGGTGGACCGAACAAATTTAGCAACATATTTCTATAAATTTGGCATCATAGTTTATTTTAAATTAGGTATAACTCTAGCATACTAAAATAGATTCACATTGCAACAGACCCTATTGTTGCAAAGGATTTTAATAACTAAACTTAAAAAGAAAAAAATAAGCTAAAGAATTTTCTTTGCATTTTTCCCATCCCCAGAATTTGAACCTTTCATTTCAGGACTTGGGAGACCTTTACCAGCTAGAAAACTTTAACAGGATTCTCCGGAGATTAATTCGAGTGGAAAGACTTTGGTTGATGGACAACTCTTTGACAGACCTAAGTGCCATAAGGTTGCCAAGGTAGATGAAAAATCCTGTTGCCAGGTCCTATCCAGTATCATAGAAGTCAAAGGGAGTTTTGCCATTGACTTCAATGGGAGCAGAATCAGGCCTTTAGTGATTAACAGAGCATAATATATGCATGTAATTCTATTGAAAAATCCAGTTAATCTAAGTTCATGATATCCAAGAGAAGTAAAAGCTATTTTGGATCAAATTCTGCCACCTTGTTCATATTGAGAAGAGCATAGCTCCATGAGAAGTTTCATCAAAGTCAATGATATCTTCTGCTAGGAGGAAAAGTTGTTGTATTGGGTCAGTAGGAGGAAATGTACATAGAGATGATGGTACTTGAATCAAGGAGGGAAGCCAGGAGTTTCCATTGAAGTTATTTCCTAATGGTCAGATATAAGGAAAGTTGCGGTTGTGTTAATAGTTGGAGTGGGAAATAATGGTCCAGCCATCCTAAAATGTAAAAGAAAGCTGTAAAGCTAAATTTTCAGCCCCCATTTGCAGCCTTTGTTGAGGCAAAAAATAGCATTGCCCAATAGAGTTATATCAGTGTAAAATTGCGTGACATCAGAATCAGGCCCCTGAAAGATGAACTCCTTTATCCACAGAACAGGTAAAAGCAGAGGCTGTAAACTTTCCCACACTTTGCTTGATGTTCCTCAGCCCTAACAGAGAAGGGCACAGTCAAGGGGTGAGAAGTTAGCTCAATCTGCATATCTATCTCTTTACTAACAAAGTCGGATCTGAAGCTGCATTCAGAGAGGATGTGCACAGTGGTGTAAATTAAACCTTATGCTAACTCTGTCATATTCCCTTAGTTAGTCCTACTTACAACCACTCTATCTACTTGTAAGGTAGTCTAAGCTGGTGTGATTTACACACTGAATTGTCAGAAGAAGGTATCAAAAGGTGTATGTTAAAGTAGCCCACATTCTGCTTTTCCTTTCTGACTGTAAGGGAGTCTAAATTAGCATACTGAGGTCCAGATCACACCCCCTTCCACACCTCTACTGAATATGACCCAGCAAGTGCCAGCTGTAGCTGCTGTGGTTTTTATAACGTGAACAGTTGTCCTCTGGAAACTGATTTGAGGTCACCAAAGTGAGTTCGTGTTGGCCACTGACCCTCCATCGGATGGTAATACCTTTTGGTCGCTGACCTAGACTGGATTTAAACTCAGAGGGGTAGCCATGTTAGTCTGGATCTGTAAAAAGCGACGAAGTGTCCTGTGGCACCTTATAGACTAACAGAAGTATTGGAGCATAAGCTTTCGTGGGTGAATACCCACTTCGTCAGATGTAACATTGAAAGGGGCATTATCACTACCCTACTACAATCTGTTCAGATCCTCCTAAAATTAATTGTAATGAGTTAACAAGAATATACTAGATCTTCAGCCAGTGAAAAATGGCCTATTTCTCTTTAAATCGATAAAGCTAGGCTGGTTTACACCAGCTGAGGATCTGGCCCTATGTGTGTACACTGTATATTTTTTCACAATAACTAAGGATGTATATTCTTCTGTCTATGCGATAAATGATGGCATACATTTTTGTACTTTACAGATGCAAAGAATTAAATGTCAGTAAAAATCATTTTACATCCTTCAAACAGCTGCCAAAGATACCTCAGATTCGTCACTTGTCACTGGCTGATAACAACATTGAGACACTAAGTGGGATATCAGACTTGAGATCTACTCCACTAGAATCCCTTATACTCAAGAGGAACCCCTGTGAGTTCAAAGAAAACTACAGGCAGCTGTAAGTCCGACATTATTGTCAGTAAAAACATGTACAGTGGGAAAATATCTGTTCCTATGAAAGCATAAATGTAATACACTATTGACATGCGATAGCTTTCATGGATTGTAAAGGAAACTGGCTTTGTTCTTGCTGTATTCTCCTGTCATCACAGGATAGTTCAACAAGTTTTGCAAACTTGAGCCAGTTGGCAAGATGACATGTGTCACTATTGTCCACCTGAGGAATAATTTCCTATGGATTTGTAATCTATGTGGAATTTTCAGAAAGTGCTTGGACAACACTGTAATCCAGCAGCTAAGCGAGAATGAATTCTTGAATGCAAGCTCATGAGCTAAACTGAAGTCCATGGGCCAAGTTCAGAGGCAATCTGTAGGTGTAAGCTAGACACCCTTTCACTCAAGCCGCCTTACCCAATTCTCACTATGTTGCTACTGTACTAGAAGTCTAAATTGATTTACATGGCAAGAAGCTGGATGAAGATGTTGGAAGATGTAAGCTAAATTGAAAGGTGGCACAAGTTCTTGCACCTCCGTTAGAGGCTTTTCTTGATGCTCTCCTGTCTTCTGCATCCCAACACTGTGTGAGTTACACTGACTTAGGCTCCCTACACTCAGCAGGTGATTAAAGTTACACGATAGAAAGTGGGGGTGAGTCTAAAGGAGTAAATCTGGGGGAATCTGAGTTGGTGTAAAATGCTGATGGGGAGAGTCAGAAGAAGGTGTAAGTTACACTCCCTGGAGATTCATCTCTGTGATCCATTCTCCCCACTCTCCAAGGACTCTGATAGCCCTTCCACAGGAATAAATGGCAGGTGGGTTGGGAGGGGGTTTTGAGCCAGTCTCTGCAATATGCTCCTTACTGAGCTTCTCAGAGACCTGTGCTGCCAGGAGGTTCCTAGGGAACAACTAATGCGGGACAGTTGTCCCCATTACAGACACAGGATCTATTAGGTTGCTCTCTGGAACCTAAGCCTCCATGAGGTTTCCTGTCCGCCTGCACCAAATCCCTCCAGCATGAGTACAAAAACCCTCTCCCTCGAGGGGAGAAAGGAAAGGAGACTCCTTGCTATGAACCTGGATGAATTTCAAGTAGGCTTTTTCCCTTTGAGTTCTTCTTTGGGAGATGATGTTGATTGTGTTTTTTAAAGCTAATTTTTTCAAAAATATATAAAAAAATTATATTCTATTGTACCCTGAAATCTGAGATCTAACAATGAGACAGTGGGAATCTCATGAAACTTCATTTCATTTTCACAAGATTTATCCAAAAGGGCCAAAAGAGAGGGAAAGTCAATACTTAACTTTAATTACTAATGCTGCCTTATTACATTGATATAGACTAGAGCTTCTCATGCCAAAGGGTTTAAAAGCACATTCCAAAATAGATACATGCCAGGATTCCTTCTCCTCCCACTGGAATACAGTCACCTCTGGCACAGAGAGCAGCAGACATTAATGACAGAAATTAAAGATACTAGGAAGAAACACTATTTGTATGAAATAGTATACCGGGAGCTTTAATGTCCACAGAAGGCCTGATGCATTGATATCAGAAGGTTTGAGATCGGGTCCATAGAGCAGACAGGACACAAGTGTTTACTGTCTTATAATAAAAGAAGCTCACAATCATAAAATGCATAAAACTGAGTTTATCTATCACAGCAGGATGAAAGTTGAGTCAAACACTTTGCAATTTGAACTCTTAGTTTCTAGGTGCCTGGGAATTTCAAACCTAATGCTTACACTAAGCTACAAAGCCCTCCCCTTTGTGATATGTTATACAATGGGCCTGATTCTCTATTCTGCTACAGGTGTTTTGCGCTTGTATAACTCCACTGACTTCGATGTCTTAAAACCAGTATAACACAGTAAACATTCAGATCCTTTGTCAGAGCTGGTCTCAAGTGGCAAACCCAGTTTGGGGTCTGAATCCAGATTTCTAGTTTGTTCAGATACAATGTTTGCTTCTGGCCCATCTCTACTTTTAATCTTTAATTTAATTTAAAAATTATCCAAGTAAATACCTCAAAATACTATTTTTTCTCTGATTTCTCCTGTAGAGTGTTCTCCAATTTGCCAAACTTGAGAATGCTGGATGGGGTCCCAAAGCTGCCAGAGGATTGTCCACCTCCAGAGATCAGTTTTCTTTCAAAAATGTGCACCATATTGTAGCACTGTATTTTGTATCATAATGGAGCTAATGGAATTGCCATACTTAACAGAACTAATAAATCCAGTACATACACTTTTTTTCTGATCAAACAGCTGTAGAGTCCGTCTGGAAATTTGATCCAGTTGAATGTGCAAGAGAGAGAAAACTGAGGAACAGATTTTAAAAGTTAGGCACACATAAGTATACATCTGCCTACACGTAATTAAGCTAATGCGTGCAAATGTACGTACGCTATTGTAAACTTCTAAGTTTGAAAATCTGGTCCTGAGTGCTAGAAATATATCATGTTCCTAGTTCTCATTTCACTGATTTACATTTAAATTAGAGATAAATTGGGCTTATTGAGCCTTGTCTTCTCTTCTTACTGACACCAGCATAACGCCATTGACTTCAGTAGAGTCCTGGGGCCAAGATTTTCAAACATAGGAGCTTAAAGTTAGGCTCCTAAATTCATATTTGGGAGCTGCTGGGAACTCAGCACTTTTGAATGCACTGATAGTTGCCAGACTAGATGGAACAGATGGGTCAAATTCAGATATAATATAGACTCCCCATACTAATTTAAAGTTCCTTATGGTCAGTGAGACTTTTCAGGAATTCTGTTAAAAATATATGGAATGGAATTTGGGACTCTCCTTCTGTGTGGTGCTGCGTGGTTAGCAGGAGTGAAAATGCAGCCAGAACTTCTTTTGCTCACTAACACCAACAGACCTGACTCTGCATACACACAGGGAGCCGATCTGATGAATGAGAAGCTACCAGTTGAATCTAATCACTTTTCAGAGTACAACGGGACTTTAACATATACTTAATAACAGAACTGTAGACATATCTATTTAAATAATAACATGCAATCATCATGGCCTTGGTTTGGTAGCAAATTTTTGAACAGACTGATGAAGATTGTTTTGGCTCTTTCGATTTATATCTATTTTGTTATTATTTTTCCAGTATATTTTTTTCTGTTGTTGGAGAAGGTGGCTGATTACATTACAAAGATTACATTAAAAGATACATTTATAATTGTTTGCTAAGAAGGAGCTCATGGCTGGCTGTGGGATTGAGCAAGGGCTGAGCCCAGAACCCAGCCAGACCAAGTGAGGGTACCATGATGGGCCTAGTTGTACTGTTGTAGAGAGCAGTCTCTCCAGGGATCAAGCCTTGGCAGAAGGTAAAGACTGTATACCCCGGAAGGGGTTTGTTTGTTCTGTTCCATCTACAGACAATGTGTGTGACTTGGCCGCAGGGCTGAGTCACTGAAGACCCACTGAAAAAACCATCAGCTGGCAGCGAGAGGAAGGGGGTGCTTGCGAGAGGTGGGTGCCACCCTGTTCCCCCAAACTAAGAAATAGTAGGCTCACACCTCACCAGAAGGGGGCACTCGTGAGAGGTGGGTGCCACCCTATTCCAAACTGAGAGATTGCAAGCACACATTCAGCCAGAGCGAGCACTTGTGAGAGGCAGGTGCCAATCCCATTACACTCAGGAAGAGCTTGAATGCACCGTAACTGATGTAGGGGGAAAAGTAATGTTAATCTTTGTACGCTTCTTAAATGGTATCACCTTTGATTTGATGCTGTGCATGCTTTGTAGAAAATGTGAATCTAAAATTTAAATTAAGGGTATACATTTTAATTAATGCAAAAGCTACATGAATACAACATTAAGAATCCAAATATAAACACACAGAAGTCAGGAAACCAAGTTCTGTTCCTTCATACACCGTATAAAACACTATAAATCGCCTAATAGTCAGAGGATGATGTGTCTTCACATTAAACTAGTGCCAAAAACTGTCCCGTTAATTTGCATCAGGATTTTCATTAGGCACTCCCAGTTTTCACAGGGACATAACTTCCTCCTTTTGGCCTGAAACTTTAAATGCCTCTTTTCAACCATAAGGAGACCAACTAATTTTGCAAGTCAGAGTGAAATCCTGTCTGCTGCTTGTGAGTTACTAAGGGAGAAAAATACAAGAAGTGCTTTTTGCACTTAAAGAAAGATGTTTGGGGCCATATCTTTAAAGGTGTTTAAGTGCCTAAAGATGCAGGTAAGTGTTTAGTGGGATTTTCAAAAGGGCTTAGATGTGTAGGCCCAGATCCGCAAAAGTACTTCAGCACCTAATCCCCAATAAACAGCCTGGGGCGGGGGAATGAGGAGGCCCTCCTTTATAACCTATAGCCCAGTCATTAGGGTAATCAGCAAGGATGTGGGAGACCACTGTTTCAATTCTCATCTCTGTATGATGAGGAGAAGGGATTTGAACAGAGATCTTCCACCTGTCAAGTGAGTCCATTAAGCACTGGGCTATAGAATTGTTCTCTCTTTTTCTGGCTCAATTAATATTTAATTATTTAATTAAAGCGGAACAATGTCAACAGGGCCGGCTCCAGCCTTTTTGCCGCCCCAAGCGGCGTAGCGAAAAAAAATAAAATCAAGCCGATTTTAAAATCAAACAGCTTGGCGGCAGCTCTACCGTGCCACTTCATTCTTCTGCAGCAATGCGGCAGTGGTTCCTTCGCTCCCTCTCTTCCTTTTTGGCGGCACTTCAGCGGCAGCTCAAAGAGGAAGAGAGGGACTGAGTGACCCGCCGCTGAATTGCTGCCGAAGACCCGTACCTGCCGCCCCTTTCCATTAGCCGCCCCAAGCACCTGCTTCCTTCACTGGTGCCTGGAGCCGGCCCTGAATGTCAATAAGCGAGATTGTGCCCCTCATCAGAATATCCCATAGCCCAGTATTTAGTGCACTCCTCCATACCCCCTGGCTGTTTTGTGTGTGGAGTTAGACTGTGAAGGGCTGATGCACTGGAGACAGTTGGAGGCTAGAGATTTCAGGAAGACTTAGATGGGGCAGGGCAGTGCTTGATACCAAAGCCAGGAAAGGCAGTGGAACCCCAGGAATAGGTTGAGCAGTTGGCTCAGAGGTTAGGTTGATTGGGGGTGTGTGTGGGGGGATTGGACTGCACCTCGACATTTTCCAACCTCTGAAGGGGGTTGTACTAGCAGTTTCTCAGTCATAGGACTAACTGTCACAAAGACAGATGGCCTGCAGGGGGCACCAGAGATGAAAACCCCTGCAACATTGCATGCTGACACTGGGGGTGCTCTGGTGGTGAGTGCATGTCATTGGTTTCCGTTTAAAAAAAAATCTTTCTAATAGAAATAACTATTACCTAAATGTGGCATGAGTTTATAAGATGAGGTATCTGCAAACTGATGAACTCCATGAGGTTTATCCATTCTTCTTGCCTATGTCTGAGGAATTATCAGGATGGTTCTGTAAGATGCAATCTTCATCTGGGGAGATGACTAGTTGCCTGGTTTATTAAAAGAAAGATCAGAAGTCATGTAAGGCTTTATGTTGTGTATGAAGGTGAAGGAGGAGTGCTGAAGGTCTCCATTATCAGTAAAAGGAGATTGTCAGATAAATTCCGCCTATAATGTGGTCCCTATCTTTGTAATACCCCTTTGACTATAATCTTACTAGAATGCACCTGGACTTTCCTTTATGGCTCACTGCATCATGTAGAAGCAGTGTTGTGAGACTCAGAACATTGTGGCTCCTTTACAAAACCATCTTATCGAAAATAAAGTCCTTCAAAAGCTTTCTTGATTGATAATATTCTGAAAAGACTCTGAATGTTTCCACCTGTCTTGATCATATTAGAAATGAAACATATTGGTGGGAGTAACTGAACATGAAGCTAAATATGAAGATGCATAGACAAATGCACTAAAAGCTAAACAAACAAATCAAAACACAACATGCAACTGTTATTATCAGAGGGAGGGGGACCTGCTTCTCTACTATAAGGCTCTGCTCCACTCTGACATAGGGGCATATTTATGGCAACATATATATATATATATATAGGTTTGTGAGGTTGCATATTATGTTGCCTTGTTTGATAAATTGGGGGGTAATTTTCCTCCCAATAATTTTTTAATGGGAAAGTGGGTAATGTGGCCCACTTGTTCCCTAAGAAAGGGTGTCCTTAGCTAAGAGGACTACATTACATTTAGAAGCTCAGATCTGCTCTATGTTTATGTTTCTAGCAATTAGATAATATGGAAACAGGAAAGGGAGACACACCAAAATGGAAAAATGGCTGTAGTGAACACCGTCCATCACTGACCACATACATATTATTGAAACATGACTTGGGATAGAATTTATGTAAATATCACAAAATGTCGCAATAAACACCTATAAGAGGGATCGTATATGTGTCGATCATTTACTGGCTTAGTGAGCTGAGAAGAATACAAAGCCCCTTGTGATAAAGGCACACGGAGTAGGGCTGAGGAGATCTAGGTTCAACAGCCAGCTGCGTGTGACTTCCATGGGCAGGCAAGTCACTCACATCTCTCTCAGCCGCCATTTCCCCATCTACAAGAGGAAATATTCTTATCTCTTCCACCTTTGTCTGACTTGTGTACTTAGATGGCAAGCTCTTTAGGGCAGTGGCTCTCACTTACTACATGTCTGTACAGCACCTAGCCCAATGGGGCTCCAATCTTCTTCTTATAATAAACAGGCGGAAAGTCCAGGTAAAAGTTCCATAACCATTACTAAGGCACATTTATGAATCTAACAACATAAAATTAAAGAGAGGTTGTGAAGAGGAAAAGAGAAGCAGGACTTCTATTTTTCTTGTTATGATCCAAACCCAGGGAGCTTTCCGGAACTCCAGAGCGAGTTTTAAAGCAGCTGGGAGCTTGGCACTTCAGCAAAGAATTGTGAAAGTAACCTAAAGCAATGATACTACTCAGAAATTTCAGAGGCTAACGAACATTGCAACGACAGCTCCATGCTCATATTCTCTGTGTGCATCAGATTGCAGAGCACTAAGCATAAGTGTTGTGTTCATAACAGTCAAACCTACTTAAAGGTTTCAGGAACAAATGGCTTTGGGCCTGATGCTCCTCTCCAGTAATGTGAACTGAAGCTACCGGAAGTAGGCAGAAGTGTGTGGGAGGAAGCAGCAACTCTACAGTCTGACTTTGTGAAAACCTTCTCCCCGAAGTCCACGACTTTGGGCTTCCCAAGATTGAGGGAGGGTGCTACAGCCATGAGCAAGGCAAATCGCTTAAGGCAGAAGGTGCAGAAATCTGGAGGTTGATGACTCAACACCCCAATTTGCATAGTGTATGAATACATTTAATCGCATACTTCAATGACAACAATACTGCATACAACAAATGTTCAGATTATCAGAATTTCAGCCTGACAAGGCTGGATCATGGAATAAGTTTAGGGGCTGCAAAAGTGCTCTGGTCCTGCTTGGCTCTGACATCTCCCTGATCTGGTACCAGCTAACTCTGGGGGCTCCTGGAGGCCCTTCCCCTGTTTCATTTTGGGTATACTGAGTGCACGGCTCTGGTTGAATAGCTAGACCCTGGTGTATGCTGCTGCCCATCCTGTGCTGGGATTGGGTGGGAGAATCTGCCTGCTCCCTGACATCAATTGGAGGGATATTCCAACTGGTTGCTGGCCTCACGAGCTAGATCTAGCTCTTGTGGGGAGAGAGAATATGGCGACTGTTCTCTGGTTACTGCACACATGCCCCTGTAGCCAAGCAGAGGGCTCAGACTTTCTCTCTGGCCCCCATTGGTAGTGTTCATAGTTCATTTGTAGGACTGACTGAACAAAGACATACAAAAATACTTGCTATCAGCGTCTACTCTCATAATCCAGGCTAGTGCCCTGATCCTGCTCACGTTAAAGTCACAGACACACCAACTCTCATGAATTAATCGCGAGAGACATGATTTCTAAGTAAAATTAATCCTGACTCATGATCTTGCAATAGGCCTCTCAAAGGTCAAGATATTTTTTTTTTCAGCTGCAGCTGATCCTGACATTTGAGAGTTCAAGCCCAGGCCCGGATCATGAGTCAGGGGTGAGTACTGGCAGGGTGAACTGACGCCAGTGGGGGTCAATGCAATGGTGATAATGGAGCTGGAGGCCTGAACTGAGGGGAAGCTGAATTGAGGGGGGGTTGGATGGGCCCAGAATTGAGGGGGGACTGGAAGACAGGATTAAGTGATGGGCAAGGGACGGGAAGTTGTGGGGGGCGGGAACAGGAGTGGCAGAAGCTCTCTAAAAGTAGGGAGGGCACTGGTGCCTGAAACATGCCCCCACCCCCCACACTGCCCCTTTCCCCCCAAGGCCCTGCCCCTTCTCCCTGAGGCCCCCACTCACATGCCACCCATTCTCCCTCACGAGACTCTGCCCTCGCATTGCCCCTTCTCCCCAACCCCCTGTCCTTGCACCGCCTCTTTCCCTGAAGCCCCACCCCCACACTGGCTCTTCCCCACAAGACTCCACCCCCTGCTCACTCCTCTCTGCCTTCTCCACCCCGTCACTCCCTTTGCGGACGGTAAAAAGTGGGAGGGCTTTAAAAGTGATGGAGCCATGGCCCCCTGGCCCTCCCTGTTCTGGCACCCCTAGGGGGGAGCTCTAGCAGCTGGGGCCAAAATCACAGTATCCAGTACATGTGGGAGAGTGGGCAATGCTAATTGTCACATGCACACACTCTGGGGATGGGCAGGGGGAGTTCAGAAATCAAGAGACTGACCTAAAAAACCAAAATAAGCTTTTCTACAAATCTCATGATTTTGGGGGTCCGACTCATGATTTTTGATCTCTTGAAGTTGGCAATACTGAAGTCAGTAGCCAAACACCCAGTGGCTTCAATGCTGCAATCACAGCCTAGTTGTGGTAGGGAGGAAGCCTGAATTTAAGCCAGGGATCAAGCTACAAGAAGGTATTAATAGCACGGTTAACCCTTTAAAATCCAAACATTCTACCCCACCCATGTCACTGGAAGGCAGGATATAGCCATTTGTTTTACCATGTCCTTCTCAACTGAATGAAATCAAATTCCTTTTATTACATATAATGCAGCTTTCCAGCACTCTGCCATTTAGATGTGCCAGTCAACAAAATAAAGCACCTGCCACATTTGTGGTGATTTCCTTGCTATCAGCACTAAAGAAAAAAATGAATTTAGTACATATATTGATTGATGTTTGGATCTGTTTGGATATATGTATAAAGAACACAGAGGCACAGTTGCAGGAAGCATAGGTGGAAATAAGCTATTAAATTGTTTCAGAACAATCATTTTTCATTTGCGATTTATCATCCAGGGTATATTTGTTTTTGAAGTGGTGCCCTTTGCTATGTTACATAATTGAAAGCACTGAAGATAAGGAATAGAGGCCATAGACAACAGGTGCTTGGGATCAAAAGAGCTATATAAATAAATGTAATTACTGTAGCAAGAATGCTGCAGGTTGAGACAGTGATAAATTAGCAATGACCATATAGTTCATGATTAGTCACACCACAGGAAGGATGCTGTCAGTCCAAGGGAGTGGAATAAAAGGGATGTTTTTAATTCCACACAGCGTATTGTGTTTATATTACGTAATAAAATATTTCCCATTCGTTATTTTAAATATAGCATGTTACACAGATATGACATTTTCTATGTTAGCTTTAGGCTTGCACGTGTTCTAAGTGCACAGTAGAGTGGAGAAGTGAGTTTTTGCACTGTTTTTCACATGATGGATTACAATTTTGTGTGTCACATTTTGCAGAAAATAACAGAATTTGTATGCAGAAATAATTGCCATATGATGTAAACATATAAGGCCAAATATTTGGCCCCAGCACAACCTCTATGTGCTGCTCCACCAACACAAACTGTCCTAATAAGAAGAAGGACGGTCCTGTGGTTAGGGCACTAACCTAAAACTTGGCAAGCCAAGGTTTGAGTTGCAGTTCCACCAAAGACTTCTTGTGTGACCTTGGGCAAGTTACTTAGCCTAAGATATATTGAATCCTGATAGAACTACCCCCTTAAGGATTTCTCCTGCAGAATTAACAGAGTGACTCCTACAGCATCCCCTCCTGGTTCCTTGAGGTGTGGCCAGGGAAAAGTGTATAGTTAGGGGATGGGATAAAGGAACCAGCTGGGCTCCTCTAAAATTCTACCAACCCACAGGGGCAGTAAATTCATGCTATTACAATCTCAAGGTGTATTAATATGCACTACTTATCCTACTGTGGTGCAGAACCCTTCCCTCCCCTCCCCTCCCGCACAGCATGCACACTTTTAGTGGAGGTTTAGGGAACATTGTTGTCAGGGGAGCCCCATGAAACATGTTTTTGCAGGACCAATGAATCATGGGAGCCAGTGGAAATAAATTGGGCTAGGCAGACAGCAGAGGCAAGGAGCATCTGCGTCAACAGATCTTGCTTTCTGTGGCTCCCCTGGGATCTAAGAGCAGTCCACAGATTCTGGGAACTGAACTCAAAACTTCTGTCAGACAGCCCCTCCCTGCTCCCCAAATTATTACTAGGAATCTCTACAAGCTGGAACTCCTAGTGTTTACTCTCCCCCTTTGTGGCTTTTTCCCATTTAAGGAGATAGGGGCCATAGAGATAGGGCCCATTCCTTTTAATGTTTTGGATAGTCCAAAAATATGCATCTATATTGCAGTGATGGATGAAACATACTGGAGTAGCAGAGGAAACAGAGGAGCTGTGGGTAGCACAGGTATTTAGGGACAGCATGTATGCATAAAGCTTTTTTCTTAGGCAATCAGCATATTCAACACTGAATATCATGTAGATGACATAAATCATTGGTGGAGCAGATGAGTTTGCGGGTATATGTAAATCAATCAAACCCATCATGAATTCCACTATGGTGTACATTTAGCTTATAAAAGGCAAGTACTTTTTCAGGTCTAGTATCTGAAACAGTATATAAAATGCTATCCAGAAATGAAAAAAGTGTATTCTTCCAAATTGGTGGATATTTAAAACATATACTGAATAAAAGACAAAAAATAAAGAGCCTTCAAGCCAAAGGACTGGGAACCAGCTGGGTGTGTTAATGCATTTGTTCCCACAGTTTAGATTTTGCCTATAGTTCTCACCAAAATTATTAGTCCTCTTTTCTTTCTGCTTTTTGTCCTGTTGTCTTTACGATCTTCCTTTGGATGTTATAACACATGCTACCTAAGAATCATCTCTCCAGCAGTGATTGTAAGTCAGACAAGAGACTGGCTGCTAGGTCACTTAGCAGTAGAGAAAAGTTCTCTAAGGCTTTTGCTATGCCAGTGATGCACTCAAGCTATGATATGTCAACCTAGAAGTGTTTAGCAAGTCACTGGGTCAAACTGATTGCCTGGTGTAACTCTATTGATTCCAGTGGAATTACACCACAAATGAATATGGTCCATCACCTATTAAAAAGGCCACAATAAAGTCCACCTTAAATCTATCATAACGGACCATACTTCCCCTTTAAGGGCTCAGCCCAACCCTGCATCCCTGTTATGGTGTCTCAGCAGCTTGAAGACCAGGCATTCTGGGAGTTGTAGTCCCCAGAGATATCATGTGACTGCAGGAAGGGAGCAGGGACTGCTGGGACAAGGGAGCAGGACTATAAAGAAGCAAACTGCCTTTTAATAGGGAACAGGCCAATGATTGGGATAGGATGTGGTGTGGGGACTGTCTGCAGAGGAAGCCCTGGAAGTTGTGGTATTGACAGCTTGCTGGTGGGGTTTTTCAAGAGACCAGTGCCTGGATGAGACTAGCAATGGATCCTTGAGAGGAGGGAGATGGTGCCTGGCAGGAGGTTGGAGGAGGAATGCTGGAGGAAGGCAGGGAAAGGTGTCTCAATTTGAGCATTCAAAATCAATGGCTATTTTAAACAAAAATCCACCCACATGTTGTTATATTCAGTCTGAGCATGTGGAGATGTTGTACAAAAATGCTAGTGATGTTGATGATTCAGATTGTAAATACTATATAAAAGGCATTTCTCCATTGTATTTGCCAGAGGTAAAGCCAATGATGCAGATGAACAGTAAAAAGTACCACTGCACAAGATCTCAAAAAATCATCTACATTTTCAAAAAAGTATAATATGTAGCACAAAAAACATAATGTTATAATTGTTTTTGGTGCAGTTTCTACAAACACAAAGCTTAGGGCAACTAATAAAGCAAAACAATGGAAAAACACATCAAATAACTTTAATTTTTAATAAACTCACTAGTAAATGTACAGCCAGCCATGCACTAAAAATGGTGGGTGCTTTAACAAAAATAACTGCAATCAAAATTATAATATAAAGAGTTGACCATAAAAATCTGTTACTTCTAATTACCAACATAGTAGTGTGTAAACAGGAGTTTATGAGCCTTTATGATGACATCTTCCCCTTGTGCCTGGTTCTTTTGGAACGGTATGTTTCAATATTTGTGCTAATATCTGTTATTGGGTGAGGTGGGTTTTTAAGGGGCTTAGTTTCCAGTTCTGACTTATGTTTGGCTTTTCCTTCCCCCAGTATTTCATGAGAGGTGAATTAGAACTAGGCCTGCTGGGAAATATGAGGCAGTCTATCCATTGTAGGAAGAGCTGCTAACAGATATTCTAAGAACTGGGGTCAATGGGAGGATTAGTAGTGGTTCCCTTATGAGAGGGGGTTGACCACAGAGCCCAGGAAGGACTATGGATGAAGTCAGAAAAGAGAAAAAAGGCAGGCCTGACCAGCAACAGGTAGTAGGGGAACTGGCCATGGGAAGGAATGAACCAAGGCAGTGTTTGTTGAGAGCTGACCACTACTAACTACAAGGAGATCCAGAGACACCTCTAGGAATGGGGTGGGCCTGGCCCCCCTCTATGACACTACTTAGGGAGGTGGTGTGAAAATCCCACACTAAGTAGAAAGGAATATTGTGCCTGTGGGGATAGTGGATGAAGGACTATTGAAATTGGGGAGGGCCAAGTTTGGGTTTGGACTCCTTTGATTACCCAGAAGACAAAGGCTTATTGTTAGCGTGGAGTGGTGAATCACAATTGTTGAAGCTTCAACTCACCCTACAAGTCAGAGGGAGACCGGTGACCTGCAAGGGGAAATTAATGCACAGATGACCAGATGCCAGACAAGGTAAATCTACAAACTGTTTAATCTGTTACTGAATTTGTGGAGTAAATAGTCACTAAATGTGACCTTCCTGAAGAAAACTCACAGAAAAATAAGTCCTTTTTCTTAAATACAGAAGAAACTGTTTATTAGTAATTAGCAAAATAGTAAAGTCAAATGAAATATCACTTTAAATAGGCTTTTGGTAAAAATATTTCATAACATCTGGCTGCTTGCAGTATCTAAAATACTGGTCAGCTGAAGTACTTAGGAATATAGCTTGCTATGCTGGGACACATTATTTGACCATTGGGGTGCATTTTCAACTATGTAACTAGTATGTCTTTTGTTTTCTGCATATTGTACCTTTTAAATCTCTAAGGATTCTGACCTTTACAGAAGCAAGCAGCCACTGTAATCTCAGAGTTGCTGCAGCCTGTAGAAATGCATACACCCTGTGCTCTCTCATGCAGCCTTTACTTCTAGTGGTTCTGTGTGTGTTGTTCCTGTTTTCCTTAATCTAAAAAACAAGTCATTGTAGACTGAAATTACATGGTTGCTCTTTGTGTTTGGGAACCACAACAGATGGTAGCCACAAAGAGATTAATTTGTAGAGCCAACTGTTCCCAATGTCTTCTGGGAATGCCCAGCCAATGAGTATTTGGTCTGGTGATGTAGATTGATGTCCTGCTTCAAAGCTCTGGTGGGAATGAAGTTCTAACTGGTCTACACTAATTCTTCTTTGTCCAACTTCTTGTGCAGTTTTAAATGTTATAAATTCATCTCATGCTGAAAGAAAGTTTTTCTCATTTACCTTGTGATAAATATTTTAACTTCAAACACAACATCCACCTAGCCCAGTATCATATCCTTTACAGCAGAACTAGATCTTCTTTTGAAAAACGAATACTAAAATCCATAATTTATGTGTGCACGGGCTGTGCAATGCTCTACCCTTAGGGCAGGGGAAAGGAAAGTCTGTCTGACCCCTCAGCTTGATTACAATTTATTCCTGAAGTATGAGTATTAATAAATCCTTTAATTTTTTATGCTAGCTACAAGCATTGCAGAATATCTTCTTGTTTGTCAGTGTCTATAACAGAAGGATTAAAGGCTATTAAGAACATCCCTTTTAGACAATGTTAATGTCATGTCCAGTATATGATCTTTACCTTCTTTATCATAATTGAAAGCTGCCACAGCATTTTAAGTCTTCTGGCAAAATAGATTGAATTGCACCACCCAATAATCAGAGAGAGGACCAGCTTCCAAATCATGGCCAACGATCTGCAGTTTAACTACCACAAAAATTAAAATGGAATAGATCATCCTAGAAAAATAAATATACTGTTGAATGTCATGTATGTGGGGCTTTGCAATAATAATACAGACTTCACAGAAAAACCCTGAACTAAACTACATAAAAAAAACCTGGCTGTGATCTGCAATTTTTTTTTGTTTTACCTTCGACTGTTCCTGTTGCTGGTTTTTACTTACTTGAAGGGTTTTTTCCCATAACATAAATGCCTTTATTTCAAATGCCAAGACCGTACAAATCTCTTATCTTGAAAATACTGTCCTTACTTGGCTTTTTATTGTTTAACTTTTTAAAATGTCATCTCATAATAAAAGCCACAGTCATTTGGAAACATTTCAGATGGACTTGTTGGGGGCTTAATTGGCTACATTCACCTCTGTTAGCTTCCTTTCATCCCATCCAGTTTCACCAGGAATGAATTTGCCTAGTTATCTTAGCTATAGAAATGCATTTCTCCAAAAAATACAGATATTCGAGATGCCAAAGAATAGCATTTAGTCACATCTGTATCATCTAGTCCTTCCCCAGGAGGTCAAAGCAGGAAAATTCTCCACTCAATTTTCTTCTGACTTGACCAGCCTATTCTATATTTTAATCTTTTAAACAGTTATGCTTTTAATTTGTTATTTAAGCACAAATGCACAGTACAAATATTAACTAAATCCCCCCCCCTTTTTTTTACAAAGAGATCAAGGCTACACTTTTAAAAGCAGATAAGTGACTTTTGAAAATTTTAGCCCAAATGACTTGTCCAAGACCACATAGCCTTGAGTTACTAGCAGAACAAAAATTAGAACTCAGGTGTTCCTAGTTTTGTGTTTGGTCCATTAGGACCTGCTATCTCTCAGTAGATCATACAAAAAAAATGGAGATATACCTATCTCCTAGAACTGGAAGGGACCCTAAAGGGTCATCAAGTCCAGCTCTCTGCCTTCACTAGCAGGACCAAATACTGATTTTGCCCCAGATCCCTAAGTGGCCCCCTCAAGGATTAAACTCACAACCCTGGGTTTAGTAGGCCAATGCTCAAACCACTGAGCTATCCCTACCCCCATAATTACTACTGGAAAGAACTCACATTAGCAGTGTTGCTGGACCTAGGGGTGTGGGGATGCTGCCGCACCCCCTGGCTTGGAGTAGTAATAACAAGCACCAAATACCTGGTTTCCATCATCAGCATCCCAACTACAAAAATTGTTCCAGCATCCCTGCATGTTAGTAAAGGGGAAAATCCTCCCGTAGATGCATGTTCAGTGTTGTGTTTTGGTCCTATTTTCGTGAGAAAAGGAATCTAGAATATAAATGAAACATTAAATGACAACTACTCATTAGTCCCTTGGCTAATGCCCCTTTACTCCACTTACTGTGCCTATGCATTCTATTGATTTTGCAGTGAAATATGTGGAAAGTCAGTCCATACCTGCTGTAATCTGCAGCATGGAGCATGCCTCAGAGTATTACCAAAAGTTCTAGGTAGAAGTCAACTGGTTTAAGGAGATCTTTCTCTTCTTTACAGTGATTTTTTTCTATTGCACAAAGTGGACCTCACTGAAAAGTATTATGGTGGCTCTGAGATTTGTAATTAACTCTCCTGCAAGTCTTAAGAAATCCTCCTTTACGGCATATGATTCCTTAAAAAATAAAATTACCACATTAGTGTGGGTTTTCAAAATTACCTTAACTTTTAACTGTAAAGCTTTTTTTCCCTAGGACTTGCCGACCAAATCCAGCTGCAGCTCTCACTGAAATTGGTGGGAATTGAGGGTGCTCAGCTCTTTGTAGATCTAAAAAATTCCAGTAAAGTCAATGGTGGCTGTGGGTACTCAGTGCCACTGGAAATCAGGCATTTTGTCTATTCTATTGCATTTGTTTCACCAGCCTTTCCCTACAATTTTTGGCTTTCAGCTTTCCGGCACTCTTGTCAGCTTAGATAAAGCCATAGAGAGTGGACTGTCCACCTTCTGTGTATAAACTCCTTACTTTGTGCGTGTGGGTTTCTTCAGACTGAGTCCTGGTCTGTATGTCAATTTTCCATGGGGATTAAAGCCTTACATGTTGCATGAGACACTACCTATGCTAACCTCTAGTATTGGATTTATCTTCGTGGAGAGCCCTCACAAAATTCCAGCAAACCTATGTCTCCTTACTTAAAGCCCTTGGGACTGCTGCATGAAAGACAGTTCCTTTGTCCAGAGGCAGGTGGATGGAGTCCCTGGGGAGAGCCCCTGTCTGTACAACTTTCATTAGTGACTGACCTCAATAGAACATCCCATTTCTTCCTTGGATATTTGTGTCTACCTCCCATAGGTGATCAGAGAAGTCCCCTTTACCTGCATATCTAGCCAGTTTCAAATACCTACCTCCAGGGATTTTTGCCTCCTGAGGGTAATGTTGTCTGAATCTCTTGATGGAATTAATTTTAGTGGTCAGTGCTGACAACTCACAGTAAATATTGCAGGGCAGAGGATGTTGCTGAACATCCAGATCAGGAAATGCTATGCCCAAAAGGTCTCTCTCCATTTCTCATCCAACAATTCCCTCATTTGTGTGGCATCAACAAGTTTACGAACCTGGTAAACATTCAACGGTTGGTGTCATCAATAATACCAGGGACCTCGGTTAAGATTCTGATAGTCTTGGTATTAATGAATCTCTAGGAAGGTAAACTGTACAGAGTGCAGTAACTACTAAGCCACAGTTAGAGATTAAAATGCAAGCAATAATGTCCAAGAAATGGCAAATTCCTTGCACACTATATTTTGCTTAGGAATCAGTTGGGAAGCCATAAAGAAACTTTATACCTGAAAATATTTACTTGAAGTTTTTTTACTGGAAATGATAACGTCTAGTATAGATTTTTCATCTGCCCAACTGTCAATATGGTTCAGGTCATATATACAGTAAGAAAAGCTTCCCATAGTCTGCAGTATACTTTCTTTTGCTTTTGAATGTAGTAGTTAAATATCTGTAATATAAACAGAGATGTGAGGTTCCCTTAATGTTAAGTAATTCAGCATTCATTGTTTCACAACTCTTCCACAGTAAAGCAAATAATCCTGTTAAATAATGAGAGATACCAGGAAGCTCACTTAGAAAAAAAAAAAAAACACACACACACATACACACACAAAAATTCACCTCTTGTAACAAATCAAATTACATACAGAAATATTGCAAAGACATTTCAAGGGCACTGAAGCCTGCACGGAAGAGCAACTCCAGCAGGCAAACCCAGTCTTAAACAACCACTTTAAAATAGTCTCATGTTTTCTGGTGCTCTTTTGTTTGACCTTTAGTTACGCCATCTGTACTAAGCAACTGACTGTTGTTGGTCCCTTGGCTGGATGCCGAAGACAGACCAGTGTACATAATAAGGAACTAAACCTAGTGAAAGAGTAAACTTGTAGTGCCCCAAAAAGTAAAATCCAGTAAAGCAATTTACCTCTTGAAAGAACAAGTTTGTGAGCCCTTAGACTTTATTACATGGGCTGGGAAACCCAGATCCAAGCATGTTTTGGAGCGGGGTGGGCAAACTATGGCCCATAGGCTAGATTCAGTCTACCAGCCATTTTAATCCGGCCCTCGAGCTCCCGCTGGAGAGCAGGGTCTGGGGCTTGCCCCACTCCGGTGCTACAGCTGGGGAGCAGTGTTGGGGGCTGCTCCGTGCGGCTCTCGGAAGCAGCGGCATGTCCCGTCTCCAGCTCCTATGCATAGGGGCAGCCGGGGAGCTCTGCACGCTGCCCCCGCTGCAAGTGCCGCCTCCACAGCTCCCATTGGCCAGGAATCACGGCCAGTGGGAGCTGCAGGGGCAACGCCTGCAGACAGGGCAGCACGCAGCAGAGCCGCCTGGGGACATGCCACTGCTTCCGAGAGTTGCTTGAGGTAAGCGCCACCCGGAGTCTGCACCCCAGGGCCCTCACCCCCATGCCCCAACCTCCTACCACAGCCCTGATCCCCCCTCCCGCCCTCTGAACCCCTGGGTCCTAGCCAGGAGCACCCTCCTGCATCCTAAACCCCTCATCCCCAGCCCCACCCCATAGCCCGCACCCCCAGCTGGAGCCCTCACCCCCGCCCCACATCCTCCTGCCCCAGACCAGAGGCCCCTCCCTCACCCTAAACCCCTCATTTCTGGCCCCATCCTGGAGCCCGCACCCCCAGCCAGAGCCCTGACCCCCTCCCGCAACCCAACCCCAATTTCGTGAGCATTCATGGCCCCCCATACAATTTCTATACCCAGATGTGGCCCTCATACCAAAAAGTTTGCCCACCCTTGTTTTGGAGGGTAACAAGGAAAACAGTGTTGAGGCAGGGCAGTTGTACGAGCAGGAAGACTGTTGACGGGTTTGACAGGAGTGAATTGAACTGTTTGTCTGGAACATGGGTGCTGGGTGGAATTTGGCAGCTGGCGGGAGGAGCCTGGACAGGGGTTGAAGGAGAGTTAAGGAGCTGAGGTTAAGATCTCAGTTGGAAGGAAGGCTTGCTGCTAGCTGTTCTTGAGCTTTTCTCAGCATAGGGCTTTGAGTCAGGTAGTGGAAAGCATTGATTATTTTGCCTGCCTGCAAGGCCTGTTTTGCTTGCTTCAGCTGTGGGGAGATGAGTTCTTAAATTGGAGCCTATTTTTTTCATTCTTAACTGAGGATTTATATGATTTTTTTATTATTTTCATTTATAGCCCACCTAGCTTTTATTTTTAGGAGCAGACAATGGAAACTGTTAGTATCTCCGGAGTCCCCTCGTGGGTTATACTACTGATAAATCTGGAGGATGGTACTAAAGGTCTTGAATAAACAGCACAACAAATCACAGTATTTGTAATCTAAAGAGAAATCATTTATGGGAGCAGATTTCTGGGATCCAACTGAATGAACATGTTCTGCCAACAAGTTAAGAGTGTAGCAAACTGATGTTTACAGCAGATCTTGTATATATGCTTCCCCTCAAACTCTGCCATCCTGCCACTCAAAGGGGTGTAGCATAGTCACCAAAGCTAAACCCTCTAAAGTTGCAGGAAAAAAACATCCCAATGTGTAGAAAGAATAGTAAATACGGCAGGAGACCAGCTTGGCTTAACAGTGAAATCCTTGCTGATCTTAAACGCAAAAAAGAAGCTTACAAGAAGTAGAAGATTGGACAAATGACCAGGGAGGAGTATAAAACTATTGCTCAGAAATGCAGGAGTGAAATCAGGAAGGCCAAATCACACTTCGAGTTGCAGCTAGCACGAGATGTTAAGAGTAACAAGAAGGGTTTCTTCAGGTATGTTAGCAACAAGAAGAAAGTCAAGGAAAGTGTGGGGCCCTTACTGAATGAAGGAGGCAACCTAGTGACAGAGGATGTGGAAAAAGCTAATGTACTCAATGCTTTTTTTGCCTCTGTCCTCACGAACAAGGTCAGCTCCCAGACTGCTGCACTAGGCAGCACAGTATGGGGAGGAGGTGACCAGCCCTCCGTGGAGAAAGAAGTGGTTTGGGACTATTTAGAAAAACTGGACGAGCACAAGTCCATGGGGCCGGATGCACTGCATCCGAGGGTGCTAAAGGAGTTGGCGGATGTGATTGCAGAGCCATTGGCCATGATCTTTGAAAATTCATGGCGATTTGGGGAGGTCCCTGATGACTGGAAAAAGGCTAATGTAGTGCCCATCTTTAAAAAAGGGAAGAAGGAGGATCCGGGGAACTACAGGCCAGTCAGCCTCACCTCAGTCTCTGGAAAAATCATTGAGCAGGTCCTTAAGGAATCAATTCTGAAGCACTTAGAGGAGAGGAAAGTGATCAGGAACAGTCAGCATGGATTCACCAAGGGCAAGTCATGCCCGACTAACCTAATTGCTTTCTATGAGGAGATAACTGGCTCTGTGGATGAGGGAAAAGCAGTGGATGTGTTATTCCTTGACTTTAGCAAAGCTTTTGATACGGTCTCTCACAGTATTCTTGCCAGCAAGTTAAAGAAGTATGGGCTGGATGAATGGACTATAAGGTGGATAGAAAGCTGGCTAGATCGTTGGGCTCAACGGGTAGTGATCAATGGCTCCATATCTTGTTGGCAGCCGGTTTCAAGTGGAATGCCCCAAGGGTCGGTCCTGGGACCGGTTTTGTTCAATATCTTCATTAATGATCTGGAGGATGGCATGGACTGCACTCTCAGCAAGTTTGCAGATGACGCTAAACTGGGAGGAGTGGTAGATATGCTGGAGGGTAGGGATAGGATACAGAGGGACCTAGACAAATTAGAGGATTGGGCCAAAAGAAACCTGATGAGGTTCAACAAGGACAAGTGCAGAGTCCTGCACTTAGGACAGAAGAATCCCATTCACTGTTACAGACTAGGGACCGAATGGCTAGGAAGCAGTTCTGCAGAAAAGGACCTAAGGGTTACAGTGGACGAGAAGCTGGATATGAGTCAACAGTGTGCCCTTGTTGCCAAGAAGACTAATGGCATTTTGGGCCGTATAAGTAGGGGCATTGCCAGCAGATCGAGGGATGTGATCATTCCCCTCTATTCGACATTGGTGAGGCCTCATCTGGAGTACTGTGTCCAGTTTTGGGCCCCACACTACAAGAAGGGCCCCACACTACAAGAAGGATGTGGAAAAATTGGAAAGAGTCCAGCGAAGGGCAACAAAAATTATTAGGGGTCTGGAGCACATGACTTATGAGGAGAGGCTGAGGGAACTGGGATTGTTTAGTCTGCAGAAGAGAAGAATGAGGGGGGATTTGATAGCTGCTTTCAACTACCTGAAAGGGGGTTCCAAAGAGGATGGATCTAGACTATTCTCAGTGGTACCAGATGCGAGAACAAGGAATAATGGTCTCAAGTTGCAGTGGGGGAGGTTTAGGTTGGATATTAGGGAAAAACTTTTTCACTAGGAGGGTGGTGAAGCACTGGAATGGGTTACCTAAGGAGGTGGTGGCATCTCCTTCCTTAGAGGTTTTTAAGGTCAGGCTTGACAAAGCCCTGGCTGGGATGATTTAATTGGGAATTGGTCCTGCTTTGAGCAGGGGGTTGGATTAGATGACATCCTGAGGTTCCGTCCAACCCTGATATTCTATGATTGTGCAAATGCAGCAGCTACCAGTGTCATTTGCTGGCTGCCATGTTAACCGTTAACAACTGCGACACCAAAACAGCCAGATAATGTATTTTTCCAGTATGGTTGTTAAGATACTGGACTGGAGAGACACAAGAGATCTCATTTCAGTTCCTAACTCTGCCAGAGATTTTCTGTTTGACCTTGGGAAGCCACTTTATCTCTTTGTGTCTCAGTTCCTCAACAGTAAAGTAGATATGATAATACTTCCGTTGCCTGTCTTGTCTGTTTAATAGACTGTAAGCTCCTTGGAACATGGAATGTCTTATACTGTATGAGAGTACTGCACCTGGCACAATGGGGCCCGGATCTTAGTGGCGGTGTCGATACAAAATATAAATAACAATCTCCTAAAGAAGAAAGAGATATCCAGTTATCCATTCTCAGAAAATAGCATAAAGCATAACATTAATAAGCACATTGTAGAGAATAACGTACACAAATGACTGGATGATGTCTCACACACTCCTGTTTCCCCCTCCCCAACCCTGAATGGGGTCAGTCCTTCATTATTTGGGAGACTTTCCACCATCTGGCAACATTTTTGAGAATTGTGATCAAGTCATACATGAAACAGGCAAGCTCCTTATCTGACTGAAATACCAGGATATGGAGCATGGTGTTTCCTATGAAGTAGTAGTCTGTTTGCACTTAGGAGGAGAAGTGAAGTGGAGAGAGGAGCAAAATTATAGAGAATAACCCGCTGGTAAGAATTACAATTCTAATAGCATGTGACTGCAACAGGAGAGGACCAAAACCTCTCAATAGGGATGTAATACCTCAGGCGTAGCCAGCCTGTGGCTCCAGAGCCGCATGCAGCTCTTCAGAAGTTAATATGCGGCTCCTTGTATAGGCACCGACTCCAGGGCTGGAGCTACAGGTGCCAACTTTCCAATGTACCGAGGGATGCTCACTGCTCTGCCACAGGCCCTGCCCCCACTCCACCCCTTCCCACCCCTTCCCCTGAGCCTGCAGTGCCCTCACTCTGCCCCCCCCCCCCAGCCTCCTGCATGCCATGAAACAGCTGATGGGAGGTGCGGGGAGGGAGGTGGGAGGCGCTGATTGGTGGGGCTGCTGGTGGGTGGGAGGCGCTGGGAGCAGGGTGGGGAAGTTGATGGGGGGAGGGCTGCCACGTATTACTGTGGCTCTTTGGCAATGTACATTGGTAAATTCTGGCCTCTTCTCAGGCTCAGGTTGGCCACCCCTGTAATACTGAAAGGATTTAAAACCAGAGTTGTTGCATGCCCATAAGAGACAGCAGCATTTGGGATGACTAGGAAAAATGTAGGAGGAGGCAAGCAGAAGTTTCTTGCAATTCTACCAGCAACCCCAAGGAAATATATTGAATATGTAAACCATAAGTGTCAATGATGTTTGCACCATATCAACCTGATGGGTGAAAAATCTTCAGTTATTTATTTTTCCTGGCCTGAGAAATAGCATTTATGTTTATAAATAGTACAAGGTACATTTTCTAAACAGTACGCTGTTATGTTAACAGCCCCGAGATAATCCCCTCTGAATAGGAACAACAAAATGTCAACAAGTATCGTACCAAATATGCACTCAGGATAAATTCTGACTTAAAATATTATAATGCTAGTCACATGAATAGACTAAGGGTCAAATCCTGATGCTAGGTTAGCAATCTTAGAACAGGGGTTCTTTATGAATGGTGGACAAATGGACTTGCTGCTCTTCAGGTTGCTTGCTAAGATCATCTGGGCATATCTCACTTAATTCCCTGTCACTGCAGGGGCCTGGGGTGTTGGTGCCCCTTGGTCCTGTCTGTTCTCTGCCTGTGGCATACAATAGGGCTGTAAACCTTTGGTCTAATTCTCACCGTTGGGCTTGGTGTGGGTGCTGGGTGGTGTTTAGTGTGCTGTGATATACACCAACTAGATGACCTGCTGGAGTCTTCTGGCCGTAACCACTATGACATTAAAATATCCCCAAGCAAGGTCACAGTACCAGTAGAGCCATTCCGTAGCAACTAGTGCATGGGCTGCAATAATATCTGGAGCCCTTTCTCCTGGTTAGGTCAGCAGATCCCTGCAGTCACAAATACATTGGCTGTCTCCCTGCTTCTGCCTTTACCCACCCTGACCTGCTCCCAAATTCCCTTCACAGTGTTATGGAGAGAGCCATCTAAAACACTGCTCTGCGGAAGGAAGAGAGAGTCAAGCCTTCCTGTATGACTGCTGCTTGGCTCAGAACCCCTGTGCAATGGAATGGTGCTTTGAAACTTTCTGTAGCCTACTACAGTCTGCGAGTTTTGACCTTTAAGACAGCAGATAAATACATAGCAGTGCTGTGCAAAAATCCAGTCTTTGGAGGGACATCAATATAGGGGACTATTGACACCTGCATTACCAGTGTGATGTCTGGCTGCTTCAAGCTCTCTCACTTTGATTATATGACACACCAGTCTAATGTGCACATGCTACAATGTTAAAAGATGTTTGCTCCATGCTGCCTGACAGCACGGTGTCTAGCTGTGTACACCCTTTTTTAAAGCAATAGGAGGATTTTATGGAGACTAAGTGAGAAGAATTGAGAAGCCAGTTAATCCCAGATGTGAACTGTCAAGACTCTTAGAGGGTATCAGAGATAAACTTTACTTTGTGTAGCTAGGAAAGAAAGCCTCTCTCTAATGGTCACGTTCCACCCTGATTTACATCCTTGTCAGCTCACTGACTTTAGTGGAATTGCAGAGAGTTTCATGGCAGAATTCAGCGCTACCTATCTTGGATGTTTCTAATACACCTAATGAAGGACATAAATCCACACCGTGTAGAGGTCAAAGCATAGGGGTTTATTACACACAGCGCTGGCGGAGTGTCACCTGGCTTATTAGGCTCAGAGACACTATCAATCAATTGATTACAATGAAATATATAGATTTTCCATGGGCGGGGGAAGGTGACGGGGTAGGCAGTTCCACACCCCGGGATAGGTTTTGCAGCAAGACAAGATAGCACAATAGCCAATGGTTAAAAGGTTACACAATGTCTCCGCCCATGGTCTCAAGTTAGCAAATTAACATTTGATTAATACTTTGATAAAATGTTATTAGTATAAAATATATATGTTGAATTCTGATTTGGGGTCCATAGGAACGGAGTAACTCCTTTGATTGTCCGACAGGTACATGTCTAGGGGATAAAGCAAAGAAACAGTGAAAGCATATGAAAATAGAGATTGTCTCCTTTATGTCTTAAGGCAGGGCATTGGTCCCTTGGAAGGGAGGTGGAAGGATGCCATATCATTATAGTGACATGTGCCAATATTTCATAAACTCAAGGTTGGATCTGTGGGAAGACTGTTTTCCCTTCAGGAGAAATACAATAGGAACAGGGATCCTTTGTTCAATTTGAAACATTGGATGAAACATAATTATTCAGTTATTGCTTCAACATCTGGCATTTCTACTGACCAAGCAGATCTTAGCAAAGGCAATGTTATTTTGTTTACCCCAGCTTTCTCTTAGCTGATCACTATTAGCTAGGCCTCTGGTCTCCAGACCAAACTCTGGATTTTGGGTCTGGAAAAGAGCTGGCATAATTCATATACCAGGTTGTTATATAACATGCACATGGATTTTAACCCTTCACCTAACACGGTATTATCTAAGGGCCTAATCCAAATCCCATTCAGATCAATCTATCTAAGCTATTTATATAGCTTCCATCACCATAGCATCGGAGTGCCTCACAGTCTTTAACGTATTTATCTTCACAATACCCTGGTGAGGTAGGGAAGTGCTGTTATGCCTATTTACAGACCAGGAACTAAGGCCCAGAAGACAAAATGACTTGCTAAAGGTCTCACAGGAAGTCTGTGTCACAGCAGGGACTGGAACCCAGGTAGCCCTATGCTAATCTGCTAACCACTGAACCATCCTTCCTCTCCTTAAGGGACTCTTTCCATTAATGTCAATGGACTTTGGATCAGGCCCCAGTTACCGATGACTATAATGGCGCTGTATCTTTTATTATTTATATTTTAATATGGGCATTACTGGCTTTTTGTTTGGTTGGTTTTTTGGTAAAACTTAAAACCATTTCCCTTTTTCTCTTGATGTACTGTTTTTTAAAAAAAATCATAAGGGAGCTAAATCACATTCTAGGATCTGAAGAGCTATAAAACTAGTGGCTAATTAATGAAGGTATATTGCTAGTAAGACTACATGAGCATGTAGAAACAACATTTTGGATTCACAAAAAACCTCAAAACAAAGCAGATGTATTGGTTTATACCAGATGTCACTAAGGGTATGTCTTCACTACCCGCCAGATCAACGGGCAGCGATCGATCCAGCGGGGATCAATTTATCGCGTCTAGTCTAAACGCAATAAATCGACCCCCGAGCGCTCTCCCGTCGACTACTGTACTCCAGCACCACAAGAGGTGCAGGCAGAGTCGACGGGGGAGTGGCCACAGTTGACTCACCGCAGTGAAGACACCACGGTAAGTTGATCTAAGTACGTCAACCTCAGCTACATTATTCACATAGCTGAAGTTATGTAACTTAGATCGATCCGCCCCTCCCCGCCTCCAAATGTAGACCAGGGCTACGATTCATTTACTTCTGCGGACATTGTCTTGGGAGGGAGTTAGAAAGGACCTGCAAGTCAATCCGCTATTTCCAATACAATATTAAAATCCTGCCATAGAACTCCTTTTCTACTTAATCCTTTTGTTAGGTATTGGGTTACTTTTTGTTTTCACTGATTTGACAGGTAACATGTTTGTAACCTGTTTGTAAATGAAATGAATACATCTGTCATATCTGTACAGTGGTCTGCATTGAAAGGGACAATAGACTGGTGCTAATGTGAATAAATCATTCAAAAGATAGGACCAAATCTGTAAGGGACTGAACACCTTCAATTTACAGGAGTCAGCCTCTCATAATTCCATCCATATGTTGTATTGAAGAACATGAATGTACTTAGCAGTTCTAATCTAGAGTGAATGGGTTATAGGATACACAAGCAGACATGTTGAGCCCAGTGCTACAAGATACTGGATGTCCTCAGCTCTGAGTGAAATTAGCAGGAATTAAGGGAGCCCAGTCTTGCAAGAGTCTCTGAGCAGCACCACAAAGGGTTGGATCCTTTGTTTCTCAGTGTCTTCATGGTATGCATGCACTGAGATATAGTGGATGGGATTGTTATAAGTAAGGTGCTTGGCAGGGCTGAACTCTGTCATGTTATAAATTCTGCTTTTCCTGCCAGGCTTGCAATGGCAATGCGCAAGGGTATTGAATGGGAGCACAGATGGAGTGTTAATTGGTGGCTGAATGATCTGTAAACAGACACACACATGGAATAAATAAAATAATAATAATAATATATGGAGATATACCTATCTCATAGAACTGGAAGGAACCCCGAAAGGTCGTCGAGTCCAGCCCCCTGCTTTCACTAGCAGGACCTGTAGAATGCTCTACAGAATCTTGTGGAAATTAGAACTGGCCACTGTTTTGGCATTCATCCAAAAGTGCCCCAGGAAACAACAGCAAAGGGGGAAAAAATCATTCCAATTATGCAAATAAATAGCATTTTTAAAAAATTTGGACCTGATTCTGTTACTGTTCTTCAAGTAGATGAGTTCCTGAGTAGTGGAGTATCACAATCAATGTGGCTACTCACGGAGTACGGTATTACTCCGCATGAATAAGGGTGGCAGATTTGGCCCTTTGTGAATATTTTTTGGAAAGGTTATTTTTTGTGTGACAAAGGGGAACTAGAAGTTTATGAAGCTTAAAGCTGTACTGAGGCCCAAACACTGGAGGCTGCATCCTGTATTCCTGAAGTGCTGTACCAACACTACATACTGGTTCTGGGCTGACAAATGACCTGCACAGCCCATCACACTGGAAAGGAACAGGATAGAGTGAGGGATGTCAGGGTTTTTTTGCTCCTGTTTAAATATAACCGAGTTGCAACACAAATCTTCAGCTGTGTACATACAGTACCACTGTATATGATCATAAGCTTACCCACACACACATGGCATGGGAATTAGAACCCGGATCCTTCTCTAAAAAGCCAGGACTCTTTGATCTAAAGGTGAATGTCCAGTAGGCACTTAGGGCAAAGAAAAATTTCTAATAGTTTGTCAGTGTGTTAGGGTTTATGCGAAAAAATTTCAAAAGTGCCCAAGCGAATTAGACTCCTGCGTGTTAATTTCAAAAGTGACTTAAGGCATGTCTACACTACAAAATTAAGTCAACCTAACTTACATTGGTATACAGCTGCCACAGTAATTACATTGCTTGTGCATGTCTACACTTTGCTCCTTGTATCAGCCGTGCGTGTCCTCACTAGGAGTGCTTGTATTGATTTTACTGTCAGCCTGGGGCATTGTGGGACAGCTTCTGAAAGCCAGTAACAGTTGACATAAGCAACATAGTGCCTACAGTGACACTGCATTGACCTAACTACATGAACATTGACTCTACGACTCTCAAGGAGGTGAAGTGATTAAGTCAGCATAGTAGGGCAGTTACATTGGTGGGAATGAAATTTTAGAGTAGTTAAGTCAAGTTAGGTCAAGGTAAATCTATAGTTAGATCAAGGTAAACTGCCTTGCATCAACCTAACTCTGTACTGTTGACTAGGCCTTAGACACTTAGGGTCCTAAACCACTTGAACTTCCAAAAAATTACCTTGTATCTTCCATTAGAAAACACTGTAACAATTAACAGCTGAACAGGTCTGTCTAGTGTAAAAAAAAAAAAAAGTGTAGGTCTATCTGTCTTGATAGTCACCATTTAATTACAACTGTTTCTTAATCAAAGAACTCATATCACAGTAGTGGGGGAGGGGGGGAAGGTGAATTCAGATGATATTCGGTGCAGTACTTACCTAAGGAGCAGGGCCGTCCTTACCCATACGCAAAGTACGCAGCTGCGTAGGGCACCAAATTTCCTGGTGCCCTGCACAGCTGCGTGCTGCTCCAGCCCCTGTCCCGCCTCTTCCCACCCTTTCTCTGCCCCCTCCCCACCTCTTCCCGCCCCTGCTCCGCTCCAGCCCTGCCCCTTCCCACCCCTGAGGACTGCAGCAGGGCTGGGCCTGCAATCACTGGCGGCGGGAAGTGCAGGGACCTAACCCCAGCCACGCCGCCGGTGAGTGCTGGAGGATGGTTCCTCCCTGCGCCCCAAGTCAGCCCTCCCCTCCCCGCAGAGGCCTGCCCCCCCGTGGGAGGCTGTGTAGGGCCCCAGAATAGCTAGGGACGGCCCTGCTAAGGAGTGATATGCTTCCAAAGGTGCATTGTATTCAGTAAGCAGTTTGCTTATTGTGTTGCTTAATTTGCAACACATGCTGCAAAAGACAGTGGAAGCTCCCCTGGGTGAAATAACAAACAAACTGATGAACTAAGCACAATCATAGATAACATTATGTGCAGTCATCTGAATAACAAATATTGTAGGAAGCGGAAGATACTTTTAAAGGAGGGGCTCTGTGTACAAGATACGGGGTATTCAGTTGCAAAATAGCAACTTCTCATTGAATTACTCCACAAGTTAAGGAATGAGTTAAAGCTCTTACGGAAATAACACTGGCACGGTTCTCCAGGTACAAAACAAGTGCCAGAGGTCCTTGCCTTGGCAGCATCAGCACCGTGTCTGACTAATTCTTTAACAGCTGGTAGGTCTTGCTTGAGTATTGCTATGTGGAGAGCAGTTTCATTTACAAAGAATTTGGAAGCTTTTGCTGCCAGAAACACAAACTGTCACTTACAATTTTTCCAAGGAAGGGCATCA
Source organism: Trachemys scripta elegans (assembly GCF_013100865.1). Taxonomy (NCBI): domain Eukaryota; kingdom Metazoa; phylum Chordata; order Testudines; family Emydidae; genus Trachemys; species Trachemys scripta. The sequence continues at coordinate 86,831,950 of NC_048306.1, forward strand.
ACCTGACTTCTAAAGAGGTGCATGCAATATTCCAGGACTGTTTTTCAGGTATACTGTTTATGTCTGCATTTTTGCATGTGAAAAGACCTGACTGTAAGGATATGCATTTGTGTATTGGGGTACAAAGAACTGCCTAGCTCTCAGAAAGCTTTGTGAAAGTGGCTAAGCATTATTGGAACTCTTACAAATGGAGCGCTGAGGCACAGAGAGACTGTGTGATTTGCCAAAGGTCAAATCAATTGCAGATTCAGAAACGGAATCTATCTTGTTGCTTATACCACCCCATCACCACAGTATCTGAGCACGAAGAACCCAATACAGTAACTCCTCACTTAAAGTCGTCCCGGTTAACGTTGTTTCATTGTTGATCAATTAGTGAATATGCGCGTTTAAAGTTGTGCAATGCTCCCTTCTAATGTCGTTTGGCAGCCGCCTGTTTTGTCCACTGCTTGCAGGAATTACAGCCTGCTGCAGCTAGCTGGTGGGGGCTTGGAACCAGGGTGGACCGGCAGCCCCCCTATCAGCTCCCCCATCAGCTCCCCGCTCCCCTAAGTTCCCTGTGCAGCAGCGGCCAGCAGGCTAGCAATTGCAGCTATCCGTCCCCCCACTGCCATGTGCTGCTCCTGTCCTCTGCCTTGGAGCTGCTCCCAGAGACTCCTGCTTGCTGTGCAGGGGGGAGGAGGGAAAGGTGGGGACTAATGTCAGGGTGTCCCCCTCCCCTCTGCTCCTACACTCCGCTTACCCCTTCTTTTCCATATGGAGCAGGGTGGAGACGGAGACAGACAGAGAGAGCTTGGGGCAGCAGCTGCTGTCTCAACTTCCTGATCCACTTAAAAAGACAATACACTTAAGAGTGGGTCAGCTTACTTAACAGGGCAGTGTTCATTTCTCTCTCTCTCTCTCTCTCCCACACACAAGGTGTGTGTCTGTCTCTGTCTGCTATGCTATCTCCCCTCCCTCGTGTTTGTGCTGCCTTGTGTGAGAGGCTACATTAACAACAATGTGTTAACCCTTGGGGGCTCAGCCGAGTGCTAGTTCATCACTTAGCACAGGGGTTCTCAAACTGGGGGTCAGGATCCCTCAGGGGGTCATGAGGTTATTACATAGAGGGTCGCGAGCTGTCAGCCTCCACCCCAAACCCTGCTTTGCCTCCAGCATTTATAATGGTGGTAAATATATAAAAAAGTATTTTAAATTTATATGAGGGGAACGCACTCAGAGGCTTGCTATGTGAATGGGGTCACCAGTACGAACGTTTGAGAACCACTGATTTAGCAGCAAGGTATTCCCTGGGAAATATCCCACCCTCTTCCACCCTCTGACTCCTCCACCTCAACCAAGCTTCACAATCATCATCACCGTGTACCAGTATTAAATTGTTTGTTTAAAACTTATACTGTGTGTGTGTGTGTGTGTGTGTATGTATGTATGTATGTATGTATGTATGTATGTATATATAATATATATATATAATCTTTTGTCTGGTGAAAAAAATTTCCCTGGAACCTAGCCCCCTCATTTTACGTTAATTCTTATGGGGAAATTGGATTCGCTTAACATCGTTTCGCTTAAAGTTGCATTTTTCAGGAACATAACTACAACATTTAGTGAGGAGTTACTGTATATGGGTCTTCACATTTCTGGCTCATCATATAAATGGCTAAAAATGGGCTCACATTAACGTGGTAGAATGGTTCACATTCTGACTAGCAATCTCTCCCATGTCTGTGTAGGTCAATGCTGCTACATCAAGGATAATTTATATCGGGGTGGAAGCCCCCCAAGTCCCTGCCTCAGAACACTGTTTTGCAGCTCCTGCTACAAAAGATCTGTGGGTTCTTCGGTGTATGTGGAGAATTCTGTCTGATACTTGCTGCTGCTCATGGAATACACCTCTACCTTGATATAACGTGACCCAATATAATACGAATTTGGATATAACGCGGTAAAACAGTGCTCCGGGGCGGCGGGGCTGCACGCTCCGGTGGGGCTGCACGCTCCGGTGGATCAAAGCTCGGTGGTTTGAGCATTGGCTTGCTAAACCCAGCATTGTGAGTTCAATCCTTCAGGGGGCCATTTAGGGATCTGGGGCAAAAATCTGTCTGGGGATTGGTCCTGCTTTGAGGTTAGATTCCTGAGGTCCCTTCCAACCCTGATATTCTATGAATACAGCTAGTATTGAAAAGTACCTTTTTTAAAAGCTACTTAAAAAAAATAGCAATTGTTTCCTATTATGCCTGCCAGACAAATGTAAAATGGCCAACATAAAAATGAATATAAAGTTCTGCATTGGCATAAAAGTGTTTTTACATTATTTATTATTTGTATTAGCACCCCAAATTCAGGGGAGGGTTGTACTAGACCCTGTACAGACACAGGGCAAAAGACAGTAACTTCCCTAAAGGGCTTATAGTCTAAGCAGACACAGAGCTGGAGAGTTATCTCCGTTTTACGGTTGGGGAACTGAAGCACCATGATTAAGTGACTTGCTCAAGGTCTCAAATAGAATCTGGGAGAGAGCTGGAATTGAGCCCAGATCTCCTGAATCCCAATCCAATGCCGTAGTCACAAGAGTCTTGCCAACTCTCATGATTTTGTCATGATAATTATTGATTTTTGTCATGATAATTATCTCGTGATAATTATTGTTTTCTTTAAAGCTCCAACTCCTGGAGTCAAGTGGTTATGTGATGATTTGAGCCTGGTAAGTTTCTGGCCCTCCTGGCTATGGAGAAAGCTTCAAAATATGACCCCAGAGCACTCTAAAGATCAAAAAGGAGAAGGCAAATAATAGGAACACACACACACACACACACACACACACACACACACATGATTTTAAAGCCAATCTCATGATTATTGGTGCGCTTGTCTCGTGATTTTTGAACACCTGAGCTTGGCAGTACTGCAAGGCTTTCCTTTTACGGTAATTTTTCAGAAGCAAGTACATTTACATTCTCATGATTGGAACAGAATGAAGCAACACAAGAGTTATGACAGCTTTGCTGCACTCTCACTGAAAAAATCAATATCTTCATTTTACAGCAGTATCCGCCTAGTGAGAAAATCATTCATCCTTACATCTGAGCATCATTCCTAAAACTAATAGAATATTGTAAACAGCTGCTTTTAAAGTGAGACCTGGAAATCATAAAGGGTCAGTAACTGCAGAACCAGACAGATTTGTCTATGCTTTGCGTTGTATAGAATGATTTAATGCATTGTTCAAAACTGGCAAAATCAAAGCATTCACTACTCAGAAAGACTGATAACCATGATAGAAGCCCATTTTCAGATACATGAACAAATGAACTGGTGGGGGGAGGGGAAGAATCTCATGTAGCCATTAAGGGCATTGAATTCTTTCCCTTGACATCTGTAAACTTTGGATCAGGCCTGAAGAGTTACACATTTCCAGAAAGCCAAAGCCAGCACTTAGATTATTTATTCCCAAAACAGATTTCCAGTGAAAAAAGAAATGCAACTGATCAGCAGATAAATACTAAACCTTAATTATTATAGGATGGTGAGCAGCAGAATTGTGACTTGTGAAATTGAATGAATAGCAACTGTCCATCTTGAAAGAGGGTGGTGTAAGCGCCAAAGCAGTTTGGTTACTATGTGTTCTGCAGCATCACGAGTGGCTAAAAGTCCAATTCTTGAGTAACAGTCCATCCATGCCGCAGATAGTGCAGGCGTAAGGTGCAGGGCATGAAGATGAATCCAGCACATGACTCGCGCTTCAGGTCTGCTGCGCTTTTCTCTTCTTTCCTCTTTCTCAGCCAACTCTCTTCAGCCTCTCTAGGTATATCCATTGGCCTGGAGCAGCGAACTGCGGCCAGTGGGAGCCGCGATTGGCCGGACCTGCGGACGCGGCAGGTAACCAAACCGGCCCAGCCCGCAAGCGGTGTCCCAAGTTTGGGAAACACTGATCTAGCGTAAACACCTGGGACACACAAAGTGACAACAAGAATCATAGAATCATAGAATATCAGAGTTGGAAGGGACCTCAAGAGGTCATCTAGTCCAACCCCCTGCTCAAAGCAGGACCAATTCCCAGCTAAATCATCCCAGCCAGGGCTTTGTCAAGCCGGGCCTTAAAAACCTCCAAGGAAGGAGACTCCACCACCTCCCTAGGTAACGCATTCCAGTGTTTCACCACCCTCCTAGTGAAATAGTTTTTCCTGATATCCAACCTGGACCTCCCCCACTGCAACTTGAGACCATTGCTCCTTGTTCTGTCATCTGCCACCACTGAGAACAGCCAAGCTCCATCCTCTTTGGAACCCCCCTTCAGGTAGTTGAAGGCTGCTATCAAATCCCCCCTCATTCTTCTCTTCTGGAGACTAAACAATCCCAGTTCTCTCAGCCTCTCCTCATAAGTCATGTGCTCCAGACCCCTAATCATTTTTGTTGCCCTCCGCTGGACTCTTTCCAATTTTTCCACATCCTTCTTGTAGTGTGGGGCCCAAAACTGGACACAGTATTCCAGATGAGGCCTCACCAATGTCGAATAAAGGGGAACGATCACGTTCCTCGATCTGCTGGCAATGCCCCTACTTATACAGCCCAAAATGCCGTTAGCCTTCTTGGCAACAAGAGCACACTGTTGACTCATATCCAGCTTCTCGTCCACTGTGACCCCTAGGTCCTTTTCAGCAGAACAGCTACCTAGCCATTCGGTCCCTAGTCTGTAGCAGTGCATGGGATTCTTCCGTCCTAAGTGCAGGACTCTGCACTTGTCCTTGTTGAACCTCATCAGGTTTTTTTCTGCCCAATCCTCTAATTTGTCTAGGTCCCTCTGTATCCGATCCCTACCCTCTAGTGTATCTACCACGCCTCCTAGTTTAGTGTCATCTGCAAACTTGCTGAGAGTGCAGTCCACACCATCCTCCAGATCATTAATAAAGATATTAAACAAAACCGGCCCCAGGACCGACCCTTGGGGCACTCCACTTGAAACCGGCTGCCAACTAGACATGGAGCCATTGATCACTACCCGTTGAGCCCGACGATCTAGCCAGCTTTCTATCCACCTTACAGTCCATTCATCCAGCCCATACTTCTTTAACTTGGTGGCAAGAATACTGTGGGAGACAGTATCAAAAGCTTTGCTAAAGTCAAGAAATAACACATCCACTGCTTTCCCCTCATCCACAGAGCCAGTTATCTCATCATAGAAGGCAATTAGGTTAGTCAGGCACGACTTCCCCTTCGTGAATCCATGCTGACTGTTCCTGATCACTTTCCTCTCCTCTAAATGTTTCATAATTGATTCCTTGAGGACCTGCTCCATAATTTTTCCAGGGACTGAGGTGAGTCTGACTGGCCTGTAGTTCCCCGGATCCTCCTCCTTCCCTTTTTTTAAAGATGGGCACTACATTAGCCTTTTTCCAGTCATCTGGGACCTCCCCGGATCGCCATGAGTTTTCAAAAATAATGGCTAATGGCTCTGCAATCTCACCCGCCAACTCCTTTAGCACCCTCGGATGCAGCGCATCCGGCCCCATGGACTTGTGCACGTCCAGTTTTTCTAAATAGTCCCGAACCACTTCTTTCTCCACAGAGGGCTGGTCACCTTCTCCCCATGCTGTACTGCCCAGTGCAGCAATCTGGGAGCTGACCTTGTGCGTGAAGACAGAGGCAAAAAAATCATTGAGTACATTAGCTTTTTCCACATCCTCGGTCACTAGGTTGCCTCCCTCATTCAGTAAGGGGCCCACACTTTCCTTGATTTTCTTCTTGTTGCTAACATACCTGAAGAAACCCTTCTTGTTACTCTTAACATCTCTTGCTAACTGCAACTCCAAGTGTGATTTGGCCTTCCTGATTTCACTCCTGCACGCCTGAGCAATATTTTTATACTCCTCCCTGGTCATTTGTCCAATCTTCCACTTCTTATAAGCCTCTTTTTTGCATTTAAGATCAGCAAGGATTTCACTGTTTAGCCAAGCTGGTCGCCTGCCATATTTACTATTCTTTCTACACATCGGGATGATTTGTTCCTGCAACCTCAATAAGGATTCTTTAAAATACAGCCAGCTCTCCTGGACCCCTTTGCCCTTCATGTTATTCTCCCAGGGGATCCTGCCCATCTGTTCCCTGAGGGAGTTAAAGTCTGCTTTTCTGAAGTCCAGGGTCCATAGTCTGCTGCTCTCCTTTCTTCCTTTTGTCAGGATCCTGAACTCGACCATTTCATGGTCACTGCCTCCCAGGTTCCCATCCACTTTTGCTTCCCCTACTAGTTCTTCCCTGTTTGTGAGCAGCAGGTCAAGAAAAGCTTTGCCCCTAGTTGGTTCCTCCAGCACTTGCACCAGGAAATTGTCCCCTACGCTTTCCAAAAATTTCCTGGATTGCCTGTGCACCGCTGTATTGCTCTCCCAGCAGATATCAGGGTGATTAAAGTCTCCCATGAGAACCAGGGCCTGTGATCTAGCAACTTCTGCTAGTTGCCAGAAGAAAGCCTCGTCCACCTCATCCCCCTGGTCTGGTGGTCTATAGCAGACTCCAACCACGACATCACCCTTGTTGCTCACACTTCTCAACTTTATCCAGAGACTCTCAGGTTTTTCTGCAGTATCATACCGGAGCTCTGAGCAGTCATACTCCTCTCTTACATACAACGCAACTCCCCCACCTTTTCTGCCCTGCCTGTCCTTCCTGAACAGTTTATATCCATCCATGACAGTACTCCAGTCATGTGAGTTATCCCACCAAGTTTCTGTTATTCCAATCACATCATAGTTCCCTGACTGTGCCAGGACTTCCAGTTCTCCCTGCTTGTTTCCCAGGCTTCTTGCATTTGTGTGTAGGCACTTAAGATAACTCAATGATCGTCCCTCTTTCTCAGCATGAGACAGGAGTCCTCCCCTCTTGCGCTCTCCTGCTTGTGCTTCCTCCCAGGATCCCATTTCCCCACTTACCTCAGGGCTTTGGTCTCCTTCCCCCGGTGAACCTAGTTTAAAGCCCTCCTCACTAGGTTAGCCAGCCTGCTGGCGAAGATGCTCTTCCCTCTCTTCGTTAGGTGGAGCCCGTCTCTGCCTAGCACTCCTTCTTCTTGGAACACCATCCCATGGTCGAAGAATCCAAAGCCTTCTCTCCGACACCACCTGCGTAGCCATTCGTTGACTTCCACGATTCGACGGTCTCTACCCCGGCCTTTTCCTTGCACAGGGAGGATGGACGAGAACACCACTTGCGCCTCAAACTCCTTTATCCTTCTTCCCACAGCCACGTAGTCTGCAGTGATCCGCTCAAGGTCATTCTTGGCAGTATCATTGGTGCCCACGTGGAGAAGCAGGAAGGGGTAGCGATCCGAGGGCTTGATGAGTCTCGGCAGTCTCTCCGTCACATCGTGTATCCTAGCTCCTGGCAAGCAGCAGACCTCTCGGTTTTCCCGGTCAGGGCGGCAGATAGATGACTCAGTCCCCCTGAGGAGGGAGTCCCCGACCACCACCACCCTCCTCCTCCTCTTGGGAGTGGTGGTCGTGGAACCCCCATCCCTAGGACAGTGCATCTTTTGCCTTCCAATCGGTGGAGTCTCCTTCTGCTCCCTTCCCTCAGATGGGCCATCTAGTCCACTCTCCGCATTAGCACCTGTAGAGAGAACATGGAAACGATTGCTCACCTGTATCTCCATTGCTGGTGCATGGACACTCCTCTTTCTCCTTCTGGAGGTCACATGCTGCCAAACCTCCTCACAATCCTTCTGTCCCTGCTGCGCCTGCTCTGAATCTTCAGAACATTGTGGCCGTAGAAGCATCTCCTGACGTCTGTCCAGGAAATCTTCATTTCCCCTTATGCAACGCAGAGTCGATACTTGTTTCTCCAGCCCTCGAACCTTCTCCTCCAATATGGAGACCAGCTTGCACTTTGTACAGACAAAGTCGCTTCTGTCCTGCGGAAGAAAGACAAACATGGCACAACCTGTGCAGGTTACAACAGCTGATCGCTCACCTTCCATATCACCGTCCTCTTAGGAGCTTCCTCAACTGTTGCAGGAACTACTCGGAGAAACCTGCAGATGAAAGCCTCAGTGTGCTCTCCCTACGCGAACTCCCAGGCAAACTCCCGCTGTTAGCCTCTGCTGTTCGCCGCTCAGCTGGTTCGCTGCTGACTGCCCTTATATACCAGTCAGGCCCACTCAAGGCCCACCTGGAACAAAGCACTCCCAATTCACACTTTTCAAACAAACAAGCAAGCAATCAACAAGCTCTATGTATGAAAGAGAGAGAAAGAATTTATCAGAAAAAATGCTGGTAATCTCTAGACAGGCATTGAGACAGCGAAAAAAACTAGCCTATATTCAAGAAAATATAATGAATATTATAGGCTTTAATAGCCTCTAAATTACATATGCACATTGTTTGAAATAACTTGCTCACCATGTAATCAGAATTTTTATATACATGTATTTCTTCCTTTACTTCCCTCAAAACCCTCTAGTTATCCTTTCTTCAGCACTCTCTAATACGGGGTGGCCAACCTGAGCCTGAGAAGGAGCCAGAATTTACTAATGTACATTGCCAAAGAGCCACAGCAATATGTCAGCAGCCCCCAATCAGCTCCCTCACCCAGCTCCCAGCACCTTCCACCCACCGATCAGCGCCTCCTCCTCCCTTCCTACACCTCCCAATCATCTGTTTCGTGAAATGCAGGAGGCTCTGAGAGGGAAGGGGGAGGAGCAAGGGCACGGCAGGCTGAGGGGAGGGGCCAGGAAGGGGTGGAGTGGAGGCAGAGCCAGGAGTTGAGCAGTGAGCACCCCCTGGCACATTGGAAAGTTGGCACCTGTAGCTTCAGTCCCGGAGTTGGTGCTATACAAGGAGTTGCATATTAAGTTTTGAAGACTGAATGTGGCTCTGGAGCTGCAGGTTGGCCACCCCTGTTCTGATATTTACTGTGAAGGTTCCCGAAACTGATGGAGGGAAGCCAACACAAATGTATCCTCCTTAAAATCCATTTGACCCAATTCCATAAAACGATCAATTGCAAACTCAATCATGTGAAGCATGGATAGCGCATGAAGCAGAAAGCGGTGAGCACACTAAAATACACAATTGTACATATGTACAGATCAAAAGAAGAAAGAACACACTAATAATTAAGAAAAACTGGAGTGAAGGCACTATATGGCTGAGTGTGCTGGACTGTAAACAAAAAATGGTGGTCTTCCGGCTATTAGCAACTAAGGGGGACGCTTTACATGACGTCACTCCTAGGACGAGTCCCATATGAGTATGAGCTTGGCAGGATTGCTTCACGAAACTGCCATCTCCGACCTCACATTTTTCCTGATTTTATCGGCAGTGAGATTAGTTATTTATTTAAATAAGTTATGAAGGCATGGTCAGAATTTTACCAGTAGCAGCTGGCCAACAAGACACAGCCTTAGGAGACTGATAGTATACTTACTCATAGAAATAATAATTTTACAAGTGCAATTATCGTTTTTTTTCTCAGCACTGGCCTTCTGCCTGTCAATAATGAACAATTAATGAAGGGCAAGAGTAGGTAAGGATATGTGTGTAGCCAGATGTGTATATTTTTATCATAATTGATCAAAAATGTCTGTATTTACAGAGAATCTAATTTTTCCCATATCTCCTTTATTTGAAATGGAGTCAGTTTTTTCTTTTTTAGAGGCCCCTCATATTGCGAGGCCCTAAGATGTAGTTTAATTAGTTTATGCCTTAATCTGGCCCTGCCAGCTACAAACAGTTAAATCAGTCAATGTATTATAATACTTTGGACAATTACAGTGGAATTTCTGAAGAGCTCAAAGCATTGGCCAAACTCTGCTCTGATTGAGTTCAATGGGAATTTTACCACTGACTTCCCTGGAAACTGAATAAAGCCATCATGCAGTGCTTTTGAAAATCCCACCCCTGCTGTACAATGCTGCAGTCCTCTCTCCACCCTCACCCCATGAACACATTCAAATAAGGTAAGAATGGACATGTAGAAAAACAACAATAAAATGTCACCCTGCAAAAAGATTGGTAACCCACATTCTAGCTTTATTGACTGCAGGCAAGTTTTTATTATGCCTCAAATAATTAAGTTCTGCAACAGTGACATTAAAAAAACAACAGACCAATTTATCAAAATAATTGTATTCTGAAGACTATGTACATATTATACATTTTACAGAATTACATAAACAGGCATTTTTATACATAATGTAAATATGGTAACCAGAAAATCCAAAATACACATTGACCAAAATATTCCTATGAAATGTAAGAAATATATAGGGCACTTAAAAAAAATTAGAAATAGTAAAACCATCTTTAAAAAAGTATAATTGAGTTAGTAGAAATTGAATTAAATTACAATCATATTAAAAAGCTAAACTAAAAAAATATTACTTATGTATCATTCAAAAAAAAAATTAAAGAGAAAGAAACACACTTTCCTTTATATATTAACACCTTCACGCTTGTAGCGAGCGATGGTATGCCTCATTTCCAGCAATGGGACATAGCCTAGGAAATCCAGGTCTCCATTCTCCAGGGGTTAATTCAAGAGTACCACAATTGTTAGATTATAGCCGTTAGGCCTAACCCCTTTAATTTAAACAGTAAAGGTGTGTAACAGTACAAATATTGTATATTTTCATGAATCTCAATTACATTAATTGTAGGACTTGGTATACTTAATACTAACTTACTAGTTAGAGGCCCAGTATGTTAACATTTTGGCATGCAGTGCTAAAGGGAAGCAAAACACACTGCAGTGTGCTTACAGAAGTGTTGTCACTGGTTTGCTATTCACCAGCTGAGCACAACAATATATATAGACATCCCTCTGGATGACTGCCGCAAGAAATGTGGGGGCCTAAATTCAGAAGGGGATATCTTGATATCCAGTCCTATTAACTCACTTAAAATGCCTTAAGCCCTTTTACTCTCCAAAATGCATGTTCAACGGGCCTTACACACAAATGATAATTAAAATGTTTTGGTGATAGTGGGCCAGATAAACATTTTATGAACTAGTTTGAGTATCACCCAGTTATTCTTCCTGTAAACCTTCATTCTTCTTGTGCAGAGTATATTTTCAACCGATGGGCCTATTTTGATTTTGGATCTATGATTGTCTGAGTAGTTCTTTACATAATGCATTCTACACGTACTTTACCCGCAGACCATCTTTTATTATCTGCTGTGATTTTGTAACTGAAGCACCTTGATACACATTAAAATTAAGTTTATAATAATTGTACATAAACAGCTGTTAACCTTAACAGCTATTAACAGCACCGTATTCTTAAAGCTTTTATAGCTTGCATGTTTTAAAGTTGCACTGCATCTACACGCTGAGACCTGATCCTGCAAACACATATGCCCATGTTTATCTTTAAGCATGCAAACAGTCCCATTAAAGCCAATGAGACTACTCATTGTGGCCTAAAAGTTAAGCACATAAGCATTTCAGGATTGGGGCTTCAGTGTGTAATTCAGCTAGCCCTTACTCACCCATGAATCACTGAAGGCAATGAAATTGAGTGACTAAGGTTGAGTAGTTTTAGGCACGAGATCACTTCACATATAAGTTACAGTGTAGATGGAATGCTCTTTCCAAACTTGGACAATAGGAAAGTTTAAATTTATACCCAAAATGCTCTTTTAAAACATTACCAGAATTATGACAAGAATGAGACCTATTCCATTGTCTGACTTTGTGTTGCCTTAATATAAAAGAGATGCTAATCTAGAATATCAAAATAGTGTATTCACATATATGTATGAAAGCATCTAATAGAAAAGTAAAAAACATAAAAGGCAAACTTTGAATTATTGTAATTAAATATCCTTAGAAAAAAGTTTGTTTCAAGCAAGAATCTTTTGTTGAACATAGCCCCTAAAACAACAGAGTTACATTTCCCCTCTTCTATGGGCTTTTGCTGCAATGGCGCCGCCTTCCTCCTCATCTTCCTCTTCCTCCTCATAATTTTCTTCATGACCTTCTTTTTGGTTGTTGTCTTCATGATCTCCTTGCTCACGGTCTGCAGCTTCATTGTTTTTTTCATCAGCCTGAAAAGATAAAACAAAAATGGGAAGATTCAGTGAAAGTACTGTGATGCTCTGTACCTCAGGGGAACACCCAGAACCCACATGTTCATCCTTGTAAAATGATTGTGTAGTATCCAATGCAAAGTTTGTCATGTTGAATGTCTTCGGAAGGCTCATGATGCACCGAGCATGTTGTTGTAGTGATGTTATAGTAATTCTTATAGTAATGTTATAGGTTATAATTTCATGTATATAGTTATGAGGCTGGAAATGTATCCTCATGGCTTAAAGCAAGCCCAGGCAAAAACTCTCCAAGAGCAGAGAAGCAGTTCACACCTCATCAGGGCATGTATGGGACAAACCCAGCCCAGTCTCACAGGAACAAAGGATGCTGGCCTAGGCAGCAACAAAAGAATCTGTTGGGCTCCCAAGTGACTCACCCCCCTTCCTTTGGCCACTTTGCAACTGTGATGAGGTAATGCTCACCTGACTCTGAAGGGCAGGACAAAGCCAAGAGGGAAGAAAGGACATGATAAAAGGGAGACACGTTTGCCATGCTCTCCCTCTCTCTTCCACCTACATTTACAGACACCCCATCAAGCGACTGAAGCGCTGATCAAAGCGGAGAGCCTGGCTGAAGAGCAACCAGCCAGCCTGTGGTGAGAAGCATCTACATTTGTAAGGGCATTGAAAGTGTTATGATCAGCTTAGAATGCGTTTTGCTTTTATTTCATTTGATCAAATCTGACTTGTGATGCTTTGACTTTTATTCACTTAAAATCTATCTTTGTGGTTAATAAATCTGTTTGTTTATCCTACCTGAAGCAGTGAGTTTGGTTTGACGCGTGACAGAGATTCCCCTTGGGATAACAAGTCTGGTACATATCCATTTCTTTGTTAAAATGACAATCTCATATAAGCTTGCTGCGTCCAGCAGGCATTACTGGACACTGCAAGACGGAGGTTCCTAGGATTGTGTCTGGGACTGGAGATATTGGCTAGTTTCATTCGGTTGCACAATCCAAGGAGCAGCTTACGTGCCAGAGGCTGTGCGTGAACAGCCCAGGAGTGGGGGAATCTCACCAGGGTAAGGCTGGCTCCCAGAGTCAAGGATTGGAGTGACCTAGCAGATCACCGGTCCAGATAACACCAGGGGAACATCACAAATACATTTACCCATAAATCTTTTAAAAATATATATTGTTTGGTGGTTATAGCATATCCCAAAACACCTGGCTGGGTTGGGGTAAAATTCTGGTGCAGGCCAGAACTTATAGTTCTGAGGAAGTGAGGGCAAAGGTGGCTTTAAGCCTCCGAATTCTGGGATGCTCTGGAAGCTGATGCATCATAACCCAAAATCTCGGTGGAACTATAGGCCTGCCCATAACCCCATCCACTATGTTGAGGCTTGCTAGTGGCCTACATAAGGCAGGCTGCAGCTGTCCTATACAATTCCTGTGGCAGGAGGACTGTCCCCTATCTAGCTCTGTGGGTTTTATAGCCCTGTATTATGCCACAGAGGCTGTGGTGGGGATGAAAGTTTCATCCTTTACAGTCTGATCCTGTTGAAGTTAATGTCAAAAGTCCCATTGATTTCACAGTAGCAGGATCATACCTTTAGTGAGTTACATTATTAAATGTGGTTATAATGGAATATTTACAGAATTCTATAATCCTCATACATGACAGAATAGCACATTACACAACACAATACGGATTCAGGGAGAGTTTCTGGGCTGTGTGTCTTGGAGGCACAGCACAGAATTTGCAGCCTGGATGTGTGTGTGGGAGGGTGGGGAGCAAATTTAGAGATAAAATTAAATAGGTATTGGTAGATGGAAAAAGGGGTGATTCTCATGTGAAGCTGGAAGAGTTGACGAAGGAATTCTAGATGCTAGAGCTGGGGGCTCTCTAGGTTGAAAGGATTTTTGGGAGGATCAGGAAGTGAAGTAGGGCAGGAGGAAGTTGAGGCAGAGTTTGAAAGTTAATTTATGCTTAAAAGTGAGCTACAGCCTTTATTGTGTAATGTCTACCATGACTATAGCGTTGTTAAAGACAACTAAACCTACTATTATATTGTACCTACATTTTCTTCATTTTCACCATATGGCTCTTCAGCATTGTGTTCCAGTTCCTTTTTCTTCTCTTCAGTCAAATCTTCTTGGACCTAAAAGGCACAAACATACAGCTCTGCAAAGTTCTGGTTTCCTTTAAAATTAGCATGTGGCAAATATAATCCTTCTACAGTAGAACCTCAGAGTTACGAACATAACTCCGATACATTCATAACTCTGAACAAAAACATTATGGTTGTTCTTTCAAAAGTTTACAACTGAACATTGACTTAATACAGCTTTGAAACTTCACTATACAGAAGAAAAATGCTGCTTTCCCTTCATTTTTTTTTAGTAGTTGACGTTCAACACAGTACTGTACTATATTTGCTTTTTTGTCTCTGCTGCTGCCTGCTTGCGTACTGCCAGTTCTAAATGAGGTGTGGGGTTGACTGGTTAGCTCGTAACTCTGAGGTTCTACTGTAATATTAAAATGCAAAACAAAACAAAAACCCTGTTTAAAAAAACATCACCAGCACATTGTTCACCTGCTCTGAAAATAAATGTCTGAATTTAAAGTACAAAGGTCATACAGTGCTCCCCACTACAAGCCAACACACATGCACACACTGCACAGATCAGAACTGAGATTTCTTTATCAAGTTTGTCCCTCTCTTTCAAAATTAAAACTTCCGTATTAAGTCTGTACAGTGGTTTTGATTAAATCAGTCCCATCAGGAGGCTCCTATAATTAGATTTCATGTTTGACATGTGATACTGACATTTAGTGGTGTGTATACAAAAGACCAATTCCTCCTTAATCCTTTTAATATTCTCTCACTAATATGTGTAGTGACCCTGAGGCTGATAGGGTCCAGAGTAACCTAGACAAATTGGAGGATTGGGCCAAAAGAAATCTGATGAGGTTCAACAAGGACAAGTGCAGAGTCCCGCACATAGGACGGAAGAATCCCATGCACTGCTACAGGCTGGGAACAGACTGGCTAAGAAGCAGTTCTGCAGAAAAGGATCTGGGGATTACAGTGGATGAGAAGCTGGATATGAGTCAGCAGTGTGCCCTTGTTGGCTAACGGCATATTGGGTTGCATTGCCAGGAGATCGAAGGAAGAGATTATTCCCCTTTATTTGGCACTAGTGAGGCCACATCTGGAGTATTGCGTCCAGTTTTGGGCCCCCCACCGCAAAAAGGATGTGGACAAATTGGAGAGAGTCCAGCAGAGGGCAACGAAAATGATCAGGGGGCTGGAGCACATGACTTATGAGGAGAGGCAGAGAGAACTGGGCTTGTTTAGTCTGCAGAAGAGAAGAGTGAGGGGGGATTTGATAGCAGCCTTCAACTACCTGAAGGAGGGTTCCAAAGAGGATGGAGCTCGGCTGTTCTCAGTGGTGGCAGATGACAGAACAAGGAGCAATGGTCTCAAATTGCAGTGGGGAAGGTCTAGGTTGGATATTAGGAAACACTATTTCACTAGGAGGGTGGTGAAGCACTGGAATGAGTTACCTAGGGAGGTGGTAGAATCTCCATCCTTAGAGGTTGTTAAGGCCTGTCTTGACAAAGCCTTGGCTGGGATGATTTAGTTGGTGTTGGTCCTGCTTTGAGCAGGGGGTTGGACTAGATGACCTCCTGAGGTCTCTTCCAACCCTAATCTTCTATGATTCTATATGTCAGTCTCCTTGCACAGCTCTGCAGGTTTATTTTGCCCTAGTCTTGCCAACAAGATTCCTATTGCCTTTTATGGGAGGTCAGTTCATGGAATAGCTGTAGGATCAAGTGATGTGATTTTTAACTGGATACCCTAGTTGCAGGAAACCTAAAGATTATATTTTAATTTTTTTTCAATGTGACTAAGTTTCTGACTGCTTGGGCACAGTGAAAAGGCTTGGACCCAACTCACATTCACACTAAGGTCCTTTTACACTATTCTAGCTACATAAATAGGTCTTAAATTGGAAGAAAATATAATTTACTACTGATTTATGGCCCCTTTACACTGCTAGAGTTGCATAAAGAGGGAATGGTGAAAATTAGAATCCAGCCCATTATTATTTTTTTTAAAAAAAATGGTTATTCCAGTGGCTCGCCAGTACTGAGATGTTTTCTTATTGTCTATAGGAAAATTTGTAAGGAGCAGCAGTGTAAAGTTCCTCACTGTGCTCTGGTGATATACTTGGATCCATTTGCTCGAAATACTTTTGCTAGGAATGGGAGAGTCAGTGGCGGATTAGCCACTGAGCCAACAGGGCCCGTGCCCAGGGTCCCCCGGCCAATTGGGAGTCCCTGTGCCCCGACCCTGCTCCCCGGCAGGAGTGCTGGCTGGAGCGGGACAAGCCCCTTGTACCCTGACCCTGCTCCCCAGCAGGAGCGCAGGCAGGTGGGGAACAGAGGGACTTCAGGTGTAAGGGGTGACTTGTTCTGGCCCAGGGCCCCATCAAACTGTAATCTGCCTCTGGGGAGAGTAGCTCATTTTCCATACGCATTTGATTCTCAACTACTCTGTAAATACTGCCTATAAGTGTGCCAGTTAGTTCTTTTATGGACACCAAATCATTTCATATAAAACACTGAATAACTGCCAGAGGCAACTTAATGACCTGGGTTGACTTCAACATATTTTAAGAAACTGGCAAATGTTAAATACATACCATTTAATCTAAACAAAAAGTAGCAGAATTTCATAAGTGAGCATTGAGCAATCATATCTACTGCTTTGTAGTCCACTACTACAGGTAAAGCAGGAAATAGCCGTTATTAGTTAAGTGTTGAAGAGCTGCAGAGCAGCATATAGGCATGCATGATTAGCATGCAACTCAAAATTCTAAAGAGGAAAAACAAAGTTGTTTCCATTGTTTTCTCAGTGTGAAAGCAATGTACTGACAGCTTCTTGGCTATTCAGTTGCATGCATATTGGGAGCTTAAATAGCTCAAACTACTTAAATGAACCACGGATAAATTAGTCTGAGCTAAGGAGTCGGTAGTTAACTGGGAAAACTGCTTGCATGAAACAGAGGTATGTGATTAAAGCATGAAGTATCAGTGAGGCTTTCAGTGACACTTGGAGGGCTAGAGGTTTGTGTTTTTTTTCCCTGAGTTGTGATCAGCTTAATCCTTTCAGTAACTGCATAATTAATGCTAAAAACTACATAGAAAATTAATGGACTGCCATACATCAGCATAAGTACTCAAAAGAAAAAATTACGATTGAAGTATTACATCAATGGCCAAGGGAGAAGTGATGATTACTTCCCATCTTCCCAAAAGCTACTAAGGGAAAAATGATATTTTTATAAAACTGACTGATGTTTACCAAAGTGAACTGAGATCTGTTATGCTACCTGAGTTCCACATATATTCTACACTCTTTTTATTACCTCTTCTTCTCCCTCTTCTTGGTACTGTTCATCCACATTATCTTCTTGCTGGTCAGGATTTCCTGCCATCTGCAGAAACAGAATGGAAATGTAATTCTACTATGCATATCTCTTAATTTTAGTAATCCAGATGGTTAGAACTACTTGCATTGCAACTAAAATATCCTATATTCCAGAGTGATAGTGTAGCAATTTTTTAATTTGTTGAATATCATTAATATTAGGCTGGTTACATCCTTTACACCAAGTCAAATTGAAAAAAGACAGTGGACTGATTATAAGGAAATCATTGCACAACACAAATCAGACTACACACAGCATACAGACAAAAAATACAGTCCCTGCCATATGAAGTTCACAATCTAATGGCGAATACAATAGGCAGGATGCAATGGTACACACAGAAGAAAAAACAGACCAGGCTGTTTGTTGGGAAACCTTGCTTGTGGGAATCATGGAGGAAGTAAAATTCTTTATGAGGGATATGAGTGAAGACAGGGCAGTGGCTTGGAAATTATAATGGGAAGTTGTTCACGCAGGGAGCAGTGGACAAGGTGACATGGGAATGGTAGCAAAACAGGGCACTGAGCCTGTCAGCGGGGATGAGGGTGATGGGATTAGAGACAAGGTCAAGATATCACAAGAAGCAGTTCTGTAATTTTACCTGCGTGTACTGTATATAGTATAAAAACTGCCCAATTAAAACAAAAACAAAGGTCAGTGTCTTGGTATCACAGTTTGAATGTTTGTTACTGTCCTTCCTCGTACAGCATCTTTAGAACAGCCATTCTCAACATAGCTATTACTATGTACACACAATTGCACATGTTCTACAGATGCTTCCTTTTATCTGCTCACCACTAAATGTTCCTCCATCGCAGGAGAATCCTGCTTCTGATTATTTTGTTTGTGCTGCTCATTCTCATCTGGCAGATTCTCTTCTCTCTCTTGTTCAGCTTCTTCAAACTCATCCTCTCCCTGATTGTTAGGATCATCAGCTGGGTTCACATCTTCCACAGCTGCCTTCTGTAATTTTTAGAAGGGTGTATTGTATAAGTACATTAGTCTCAGCAATTCCATTTCACTTGAAAATTATTATAGTAATAGTTACCTCAGGGCTGATCCAGTCCCCGTTGAAGCCAGTAGGAGTTTTTCCATTGGCTTCAGCGGGCACTGAATCAAAACCTTAGTGATTATGAAAAGTGCCAGATTTACAGCACTGGAAATAAGTATGTCAGCTCTGAATAAGGATACAGCTGGGATGTGCACATCTGTCTACTAGGAACTAGACTAGTATCAGAGGGGTAGCCATGTTAGTCTGAATCTGTAAAAAGTAACAGAGGGTCCTGTGGCACCTTTAAGACTAACAGAAGTATTGGGAGCATAAGCTTTCGTGGGTAAGAACCTCACTTCTTCAGATGCAAGTGACTGAGGCTACCAACTCATTCCACATAAGATACTGAAAAGCTTTCAGTTATTGATAATACAGCAGGTGATAACACCTGATAAAGTACAGCTCAGTCAGGACAACAAAGACAGGTCAGAATAGTTAAGTGTCAAACTCTGATCAGGCCTGACTCCACATAGCTCACAAAAGTTGCTCTCCATGTTACAGTAGGTTGTGATATATTGACCTGAGCCACATTTGAATCAGTTACTTAAGGGAGAAAATGCCTGATAGCTCCTCAACCTTTGCTATTCAATAAATGCTGTTTTTCCTTTATGCTTATTATTCAATATTATCCCATAGATTTAATACTGCGGCTACCAAGGCACCAGTAACATCTTTGGGCTAATATATATTCTTCTCTTCAAATATTTGCCACACAATTTAGTATTCTAAATAAAAATGCATGTATGCAAGATCCTGTATACACCACAAAACTGAACAAAATATAATGAGGTATTTATGTAGAATTGGATTCTCCTCCCTCCAAGGTGGCATCTACTGTGATAGACAGCTGATGGAATGCTTGTTTACTGCTTTTGTATCCGAGTGTTCCCAGTTTAAGTTTCAACAGTGTCAAAATCCTCATGCAGGGTTATACCAGAAGCACAGATCTGGGATGTGTTGAAAGAAAGAATGCCTTCAACAATGATGACCCTGCTCATTTCTAACAAAACAAATAAAATAAAGAGTTTAAATTGTGTCCAAGCTCTTATTTCAACAGCCAGATTTGTCTTACCGCTGGCTCGTCTGCCTGCTGGTTCTCTATTTGATGCTCTGGTTCTTGCTGCTCATTTGCATTAATTTGGTCTTCTACTTCTTCAGCTTCATCTTGGTGCTGATTGTCCCTTTCATACACTGACAAAATTAAGTATTAGAATGAGTATTACAGTCGCTCCTGGAGTCCCCAACTGAGAAAAAGGCCCCATTGTGGTAGGAGCTGTGCATACATGTAGTAGTCCCTGCCCTGAAGAGCTTGTGATATAAATAGACAAGACAGACAAAAGATTTAGCTTCATTTTACAGATGGGAAACTGAGATACAGAAAGATTAAGTGATTTGCCTGAAGTTACACCAGAAGTCTGTGGGAGAGCCAACAACTGAATCCAAATCTCCTGAGATCCAGTCTAGTGCCTTCACAAGGCCGTCCTTCTTCTCGTTTGTATATAATCATAACTGCACCCATATCTTAGGCAATACAACCATCACAAATCACTAATGAAACATAGTCACTGATTTTAATTGTAAAGAAAATGCAGTGCTCTTATTGGAATCCAAAACCGCTATATTTATTTCTGAATGGATGAGACAATCTGACACTGAAGACAGTTCAGATGGGGGGAAAGAGAATTCCGTCTCACCTCCATCCTCTTCGTGGATGCCTTGCCCCTCTTCTCCTTGTACAATATCATGGTCCATATTGTCATAATGAGCTTGTTGGCTAAAAAATTATATGCAAAAATACAGTTTCAGTTTCACAGAGACAGTTCTGGCTGCTTTTTTTTAGGGATTCCTAAGTTTACTTTCCTGTTAGCTAAGTTTTTCCATTAGCATTTTTAAAAGGAAATGTACATTATGGAACATTTGTGTAGGATACCTTACTAGCCTTTGCATCTGTTTTCCTCTCTACAGAAATGGTGGGTAGTATTGGCTTATTCGTAGGGCTGTTATAAGGACACAAGTTAGTGTCTGTACAGTGCTTTGAAAATGTAGGGTGCTAAGAAATGAAATCAAAGAGTCTAGTATTCAAAAAGCTGTTAAATAATGGTCCCAAAGCAAAGAAGTGATACACATGTACCTGAGCAATTTAGGCTTTGATCTGGGAAGGAGTTTGCTTATGTGACACACCCTTTAGAATTGGGGATTTGGACAGTACTAATTCACTTCCTGGTAATAAGGCTTTTTTTTTTTTATGTTACTCATGTTAATATTTCCCTATTACTGTGTGTTTCAGAAAATATTTCTCTAAAGATCATTATATAGGTTTGAGCTTCAAAAAATAAGTGAAGGCCACTATTGGCAGGAGAGCAGAAAGAGTATTAACTGAAGACCATTATTAAATGGGAGACTGAAAAGGGGTGAGGGGGAGAGAGAGAAGATAATCTACAGTACGTAGACTGTAAGCTAGGTTTACAGGAGCCTGATGTACACTCAAAGGTTCTGTATTTTAATAGGCTATAAAAATGTTTCAACATCACGGATATGAATCAAACCAATTTTTTTTTTTAATAAAATCCAAAAAGTTAACGCTAAAAGTTCATCCTTAATTCATGCTATTGGCTACACGGAGCAAGTGATATTAGCCCTTCACTTTCACGAGCATCAAGTTCCCATGACATTATTTTAAAATATCGTCTATTTATGGGGTGCTTTTCATCCGAAAAGATCCTAACACATTTCAAAAACTGAAATTGTCTATGTACAGCACTGCTGACGTGTAGCCACCTCTGGGGCACGGAATAACAACCAGGTAGCACAAAACAAGCCACATGACTGTACTGGTAAAATATGTATAAACATCCATGATACTAGGCATGTACTCGGGGCACCTAGCCCCTCTTGCAGCTCCAACCTCAACAGCTCTATTTTTAGTGCACTAGTGTGATGACAGCTAGCAGGGTATGTCTCCTCGAGGTACAATTTACACTGAAGTGCAGACATACCCCATGAAACCCAGAGTGCAGATCTCAGCATACATGTAAGGGAAGTTGTTAACCTTAGCTGGTTTCTGTACTGCTCTTCTCCTCGTTCAGCCTCTCTCCGTAGTGCAAGCTCTTTTTCTTGAAGCTGCTGCTGCCGTAATAACTGCCCTTTCAGCCTCTGCTGGTGTAGAGATTCCTGATGTTCCCTTAGCTGTCTGGCTTCTTCAGCTCTTCGGGCGGCCAGATGCTGTTGTTCCAACTGTTCTTCATAGGCCAGTTTGTATCTTTTTGTTACACTCTGTGTCAAGAAGTGAAAGAAACATGTTTGAATATATACCCTTCTGAACCTGCCTTCTTGGGTACCTATTTCCCTTCACTATCGGAATGATTTTCCTGGTAGAACGCATATTACCAGCAGGGGACGTGCTAAAACCACTGATGCCAGAAAAGTAGAGGTTGGGAGGAGGGGGGAGAATTATGCAGGCAATGGATAAGATGGAGAACAATGTATAAATAGCTGTTTTGTGATCATAGAGTCAAACTTCACTCTTGAAGCGTTCATCATCTTACTTGACGTTACACCTTAAATGCTCCCATTATAATCACAGCTGCTTTTTTTTTTTAAAGGGAAATTAGAATACCTGAGGCTGTGGTATAGTTTTTAACACCATAAATCTGACACTGCCACAGTACTAAGATCCCACGTTGACAGGCACTTGACATATTTTAGAATGTTAAAAAAATATTGGTACTATTGGCTGTCTGAGGCTGTCTGAAGGAGCATGGGAGGTAGGGTTGATCATGTGGTCAGAGTGCAGGTGAAAGAATCAAAGGTTTGTGATAAATGCAGTTTATCCTATGGCTATCTCCAATACATACCAACATATAGTACGTGTCCTCCAACCCACACTCCAAATACATCCTGTGTAATATCTGAACTAAATGCAAACTCTGCTGACCTACTCAAGCACAGTTGGGTAAATGACACAGCTTGAAAGCATCACCAAATTGTGGGCTTTGTTTTTGTTTTTTGGTACATTACTAAAAAATGATAGCCATGGAAGAATATAGAGATTATTGACAAAATTAGAATTCAATGGTGGTTTTATTCTTGACTGGAATGAGAGCTTGACTGGGTCTTAAATGAGAGACTAAACATTGTTTGCAACCAGGCACACTAGAGGCAGGTATTGCGCAATCTTCTGCCATTGCAGCCAAATCATAGCCTCATAGCCTACTATGTCCCTACCTACCATTCCAGTCCAGAGCACCTCAGCCAACGTTTTCCCATCAGGCTTGAATTCTGTGAATGTTTTGTTAGATGGATAAATGCATACGGGGCTTGGATGAGACCAACAAATAAATTGTTCTGCTTGAGACCTGACCCAGAATGTATTTCCAGGTCTTATTGTTTCTATTTAAAGCTCCCCAGAATATACCTTGCCTTTACTATTCATTAAATTCCCTTTGCTCCTCTAGGCATGTTCATCTTACAGCTAAAATGCTTTGTGAAAATATTAGCAAACACTTGAATGAAGAGTGTTTACTAAAGTTATACCAATAACTGAAAGGGAAATGTAATTGCATTTGCTATGGCAGATGACACTTCAAATCTAATATTGTAAAGAAAATCCCCCCAAAAACTCAAACACAAACCTTCCCTCCCACAACCCCCAAACTTTAGATTGGACTCAATGTGGCTTCCCTTTTGCACCTGCAGTTATTTGCAAGTGGAATTCATGTCATTTAGACATTTACGCCCAATTCAGAAAGCACTTTATCATGTGCTTAACTTTAAGCATATGCTTAGTCCCAGGCATTTAAGTGCTGTGTTTTAAATGTTGTCTTATTCCTCAACTGCCTGCAAATCCAAATGATACTAATTACATCTGCAACTAATTGCAGGTGCAAGGCAGGGCCTGCAGTTGACAGGTGCCAGAAAGGGTGATTGATGTTGAGAAGAGAATCTTGCACCTCTGAGTGAATGCGTTCACCCAGCATGTTGTCTGCTTCCTCTTTATGTTCCTGTTCTTTCCAGTCATGTTCTTCTGGTGCTTGATCCTGTTCTTCCACCAAGTTCTCAGGTTGTCCTGCCTGCTCCATTTCCTCTTCCTCGAGTTCTTTTTTGTGTTCCTCTTCAACTTGGTCCATGTGTTGCTCTTCATCTTCTCCTGCTTCTTGTTGCTCCTGAATATTCAGTTCCTTGTGAGGGTGACCCTCATTTGCTTTTCTGCTCAAATGTAAAGGTTCATCTCCATCTTCTCTTCTCTTGGAATTTATTTCTTCCCTTTCCTGTGGCTTCTCCTTATTCTGGGGTACCTGTGTAAAATGATATATTAATTCCATGATATTTCAGAGATGTCTACGTCTAGAGTCCATGACACTATAAAACATTTGCATGACTTCCATAAAGGTTTAATATTTTATAATGTTCATAAAAGAAAATGTCCACCTGTTTATTATCATCAGTGATTGGGTCTGATAATCACTCAAAGCCTCTTTCATGTAGACCTCAACGTGATCTGAAGTAGCAGCTAGACATCTGTCTACCTATTTGTATGTGTAAACAGACTCATCTTTATTAATATGAGCATCCACATTAATTGTTGGCACAAGAGGATACAATTTATTTAGGGCACAACGTTGTGCCTGCAAAATTCAGTAGTTGCTGAATATCTGACTCATAATTTAAACTCAGATTTGGTTATGTTCTAGAAAATGCTAAGGGTGAGATTTCCAACCTTGATCATGATGATCAGCACATTATTCTAAAAATAGAGTCTTATTGAAGTCAGTGATAACTTGTGGAGTAAAATATTACTCCACATGAGTAAAGGTGGCATAAATCAGCTATGTTCTACAATAAAAAATTAAGGCCCAGATTCTAATACACTTACTCATGCTGAGTAGAATTTCACTCAATAGCTAGAACTGATGGGCCTACGTCTGGAGTAAGGTACTACTCAATGTGAACATGGGTATCAGAATCTATTCCTTGGATCTATGCAACTAAAAAATGACAATAACATAAAATAACTCAACCCACTTTTAATCTAAAATGAAGCCCAAAATATTTATCTTCCAGTTTAAAAAAAAAAAAAAGGTGTTTTATTTTTAGGCTTGGCAGAATTCAATTTTTATGTTTTATCATGGTAATGGATAATATTGATGTTTATTTTAAAGCATTTTTTTCAATTGTTATCAATATTTATTAAATTTTTACATTTGCACAAAATGTGGGGTTTCACACAATTATTTAATGACAGATGCTGAGGTTCAAGAAGTTAAAGCTGTAGAACAGTTAAAACACAAATTGTTATCATAAGTCAAAATATGTCAAAAGTAAATATGTTTAAATCAAGTTCTCAAGCAACATTTTTCTTTGCCTATCTGTAAATTTTGATGTTCAGATTACTGATATATAAATCTAATTCCTCCGAGCCTATTTGTTTTGATTCAGAAATATTTATTCTCAACTTGCAGAGACACATGTCAAATAAGAGCTCACCCCCGGATTTTACATGTGAACCTGCACTTTTCTTTTCATGTAGCTAAAAATGTTTGAATTGTAAAATATTGAAAAGGTACATTCAGTTTTCTTCAGAATTTGTGTTTCAACCAAAACAATCGGGCAAATTCAACACTAATTGAATCTGCATTTTTCATCCAAAAAAGACTTTTGTCCAAAAAATTTCATCAACCCCTTGTTGAAAATCATTAGGGAAAAAAATTGCTGCAGCAGTCAATGATTTTCACCTCTTTTTGCTCTTCAGCTGCATTTTTCTCATGTGGTGGGAGGTCACTATTTGGAGGTGTTGCTCCTGCCACTGTCGCTTCCTGTGGAACATTTGGCTGCTCTAACTTTTCAGGTTGTCGAAAACTTGGCATTTTGTTGAGTGTGTCCTTCAGTTGTTTATATTCTTCTACCTGGGACTAAAATTGAAATATACCCATTGTACTACACCAGACAAGCATGTTATTAAAATACACACTCGCTCCGGAGTGAGTTTGTTGGCAAAATGGGTACACAGAATCACTCAACATGCACATCAGATCAAACATCAAGATTTTAAGACTGGTTGTTTCCATGCATTAGATAGCCGTGATTTAATACGTATTCATCAATCACAGTGAACATGCAAATTCAAACCACGCAGGAAAATCCCTACAGTACAGCGATGGCGATTAGTTTTTCATGCCAGGCAGAAGAAGAGCTGAAGGGAATGATTAAATTTTCTTTGCACACTTTAAAATGAAAGAAACAGAGTGCCATGGATTGTTTCTCATCTGCTCAGTAGCAAGAGATGCAATTCTTTTTAGAAACAGTAATCAAGTTTAAAAAAAAAAGTCACAAGTGATTAAAAATTCTCAGCTATCTTCAACCTTTAGATAATTGGTAACAATAGACAAGAGTCAAGAGAAAATATTATGGGAGAAAAAAAATCAATCACGCTGGAGCAACTTTAATGGAAAACAACAAATAAAGTAACAACACTTCCACTGGTGGAAGGGAGTGAGTGGGAAGGGAAAAGATAAATTTAGAGCTGCTAAACATCCCTTCAGTAAGTAAGATGTCAGGGATCCACTTCTTTGCAACTGCACTGATGTTTTTCAGGCCAATGGAAGATCTGTTCACTTTCAGCAAGCTACCCATGCTGGACGTTCAGGCAGGATTGGGAAACTTTTCACAAGCCACTCCCCATAAAGCAGGTGTACAAGAAAAAACCATTCAACTCAGAAAGCAGGGTATTTTCAGAAGGGGCATCTTTCATAACCAATTACATCTATCAGATACACGAAAGGTAGTGCCTAGCACTGCAGCTTACCATTTACATATAACCCCTCCACCTTCTCCTGTTCCACTTCCCCTCTCCTTGTGTTAAGGTTTATAACTCTGTGGGAAAACATTTAACACTATTTGGAGCTAAAACTTGCCACATAATCACTCAGCTTTAAACAACTCTTAAAAATCGCTCAAAGCACTCTTTCTTGTTGAAGGGGAAAGAGTGGGTTCTAAAGGCATCAGATTCTCTGTTACTCTTGTGAGGAACTACTGATTGGGAGTAAATAAAATGAAATGGTTCAAGTTATTATTTTGGTAAAAACGCCAACATTTTTTTGGTGATTTAAAAAAATAAATAAATCCAAATGAAGGTTTAGCAATTGGCTACAGTACACACCCAGTGACTGTGTAAGTCCCTTGGTGTACTTGATATAATATCATAACGATCAATAGTACATCAGACAAACATGATGCATCATATCAAATCAATATATAATATTGATACAAAACAAACTCCACAGTGCTACAGATTGACATGATGCAGTATGTGATAATAGGTCCGAAGTTAGACGCACCTCAAAGCATCTTCAAAACACTATGTCATCGATTAAAAGGGACAGGCCTAAACGCAAAGTAGAATGTGAAGTAATTACAAGTCTGGCTTTTCTGGAGGGAGGTCTCACTTTCTCTGTGTCCCCCTCCTCTGCTTGATTCATGGGAGTCTCTGACTATGCATTTTACAGAAAAGATTAAAGACAATGTTAACTACAGTCCTTGGATAAAACTGGAATTAAGGGTCTTAAACATAAAAGGTTATCCTTGAATCTAAATTTCCTTTCCCCTTAATGGCCATAAACCAGAGATTACTATATACAGGATATTCTTAACAGTGTTCTCAGTTCCTCCAATTCAGGACTCAAAGGTTGATGCTATACTCCACCCCACTACACAAATCATTCCAAGCTAAAAGTTGTCATCCAAGGTCTTAGCCTAAAGGGAATTAATATTGGCATGAAAATAGAGTTTATAATATATATTAACTTTTCTGGCTCTTTGAGCTATAGAAATCCACATAAGTGGTGGTACTTTAAAGATTCAAGTCACAAATATTAGTGTAGTGTTGACTGCTGACATTATCCATCCTTTTAAATATCTACCACATGTCCAACAATGATAGGGTGCCTTTTTGAATGGTTTGTCTGAGTAGAACTGCTGTGAATCCTTTCTTCAGCAGGTTTGCAAGAAAAGCAATGCAAACTGTGTTAAGTATCACCTGTTGATTTCACAGAATTCACAAGATGTATGAGTACGCTGTTCAATAGGATGAGTGTAACATTATGTATGTGGACAGATAAAGTCTAAAGAAAAGCAAGTGTAGGTTTTGTGTTTAAGGGGACGAACCATAGCCCAGCGTAATCAATGAAAAGTTTCCTATTGGCTTCAGTAGACTTTGGCTTAGGCCCTAGGTGGGATTACAGGAGACCTATTTTTGAAGAGTTTAGCAAACAGGCCCCTGGACTTTAGCCGATAGTGGAAGAAAGATTATTGCCTGCTACTTTGAAAAATTGGCTTCCAGCACATATTGCTATCTGAAATGACATGTCTTTACTTTTTTCAGTCTGTGAAATCCAATTATGGAAGAACATCAAAACACTGGCCTGTCCATTAGTATATAACCTACCTTCAACAGCAAACAGAATTTATGAAGAAACACTCAATCCTGTAGCTCCCACTCAAGATTCCAAAGATTTTTATAGTATTTTTTTTACATACACTAGATTCCTGTTTTCCTTCCTGATCCAGTCTCTTGCCATACTAATCTAAAGGTAGGCACTACCATCCTAGCTTCCCCCAGAACTTTGCTTTTCATCATTATCCTCCTTGATCTTTTGGTAATAGTTTTCCCAAGATAAGCAGCAGACCTATACCTCACTATTGGGACATGTGGCTACTACTGGAATAGCTGGCTGGCTGTGTAATTTGCCATCAAGATAATAGCTCTTTATCTTGTATATACAATTTTTTTAAACTTGTTAATGCTCTTCCTTTTTAGTGTCTCCAAAGCCCATGTGGTGTTCTATATTCCTCCATGCACACTCTGTCTCTACTGCACCAGCTAGTCCTTTACACTCCACCTGCTTTGTTATGCTAGCATACACAAAGCTAGACCACATAGGCTTTTTAAATGAACCAGTTCTTTAAATGTGATGTGTTCCTCAAGTGTCAGAGCCCTGACACCTTGAGTTAACCAAAGTTCTATAGGAGAAAGAGAAAGAAAGGAAAGCCTTCTGCAATCTATCATACTTGGAAAGATACCACTCTTATCAGTAATTCATATGCTCAGTTGGACCTATAATGGAGCTGTCAAAGACCAAAACAATTATTTAATTTGCTATAATTTCAAATTTAGCAGAAGCACTTCAAGGCATGCATTTTTCCCTGAGTGTGTAGCAAGGTGTTAACTGCAGATTCCCATGCAAAAAGCTGCATGCATAAGATTATATATATAAAAAGGAGATCTGATATTCTGTTTTCCTTTCTGACCTGTGCAGCAGCTAGTGCACTCTTGTGGTCTTCCAATGTCACTACAAGCTGGTCATGTTGGGAGAGTAAATTCTTATGCTGTTGCTACATAAAAAAGAAGAATGTTACGTATTTCATATTGTTTGTTCTGGATTGCACCAGGTTAACCTTAAATTGAAATATATCCCCACAGATCTTTCAAACTTAAAAATCTTAACTGGGAATAACACGCACTTTGATTTTTTTAATGCGTGTTTAATGTGGAGTTCAATATCAGAGTGGTAGCAGCAAACACCAAATTTAAAGCCAGAGTTTTGTAACCACAGTTGAAAGTTGGAGCAGATGTGGAGAGATAGGACCTAAAATGGAATACACTTCAATATTAACATTATTTACCAAAAGACAAATGACCGTTTATTAAGAAACCTTTCCTTTTGCAAATAAAACAAAACAGAATTTTAAAAGCCCACCAATCTTATATACAGGGCCATTTCAAAACCATGCTGGATCATTTTATTCTTCCTCTGATCCCATCTTTGTATTCACCATCATTCTTTTAGCATTGTAGAATAGCTAAAGTATAGTTGGCAAGAAATAAGTAATATATTTTAGTCATGTTTTTCAGAAAAGTTAAACATTTCCATCATAACCTACCTCCAAGTTGTTGAAATAATGGCAAAGCATTTCACATACACTAGGAGGAGGGTCTATTTCTAGGGAACAGAAACCAACCTTGACATCTTGCAGCTGGGTATGAATATCTTGGTGTGCTTTTCTCAGCTGTCTATTCTCCTCTCGCAAATTATACAGAGATTCTATTAAAAACAAAACAGAATGCAAAGACTGAACTCAATCAGATTTATGCTTTCGTAATTTTAATATCACAAGTTTTAAAGTATTTGCTCTTAAATACTATTAAAGCCTAATTCAAGATGATGTACAAAATAAGGATTATTATATAAATTGCATAAAATACCACATAACTGCAGTGGTAAAACACATGAGATCAGTGCACAGAGATCAAAGGAGCTTGTGCTGACATTAATGTGTTGCTCTCATCCCTATACAAAAACACAACCTTAAACTTTCAAAGCCAAGTTCATTAAATCCAATTAATCAGTTCCTAGATTAAATTTATTTTTGTATGACCATACTTTCATTTCCTGGCTGAGGGCAGGGTCTAGTGGTATGTCCTATATTTAGGAGGGGGGATTGCAAACAGCAGAAGCTTCAGCATGGATCCTGGATGCTATGCTGGGACTCTAACAGAGTAATAACCCCCCAGCCATCACCTCTCCAGGCTGTATGTGGAGTCTGGAAATTTTCTCCCCTAAGACTCAGCAGTTTAATTAGAAGCAGTGACCAGAACTCAAAGGGGATGGAAGTGCGGGATGAAACTGGAAAGTGTGGTAGAAGAGGAGTGGATGCTACCACTAAGAAGGAAAGCAGCAGCATGCCAAATCCAGCCTTCTGCTTCAGGGTTCTGTATGGGTTGGCACCTTTGATTTGCTTTGAGCCACTTCAGGAGCTAGGAAGCTGGGATCTTTCTCCCATCTCTTAGGCAGCTCCAAAGCTGGTAAGTGTGTTGGTGGGGCATGGGAGAGTGTGGCAATAGCCCTCTAGTTTAGGAAGAATACGAGTCCAACCTTTTGTTCTATGCCATTTATATTCTAAGATCCTCCTGACACGAAATGGGACACTTAGAGAAAAATAAGTTATGCTTCAAAGTACTTTACATACTAACTAATTAGTTCTCACGTCATCCTTGTGAGGTAGATAAATATCCTTATTTTAGAGAAAAATATTCTAATATTTTACAGACAGGGAAAATGAGGTAAAGAATGTGAAGTCACTTCACCAAGGGCTCATAGTTAAACTGACAACAGAACTAGCAACTGTGTTTTCATCAGATGTTGGTTGTTTAAGAAGGAGATCCAAAATCAGGCCCAATTTCCCCAGTTTTGAATGTGGAGGTAGGTTCAGAGCTGAGCATTTGAATCCAGCCCCCAACATTTGAAATGTTTCAGGGCCAGGAATCCTGCCCTATCTGTAATCAAGATAGAGTCAAAAAAGCAAAACATACTCTAGTTGGAATTCTCCCAAAAGGTCCCAGAAATACAGGATTGAGAAGCCCAGAGATATGAATGGCAAAACTCAGTAGTAAGAACATGTAAACTGACTGGTAAAGGAGCAAATGCTGAGTGAGCGTGAATGATGACCTGTTATGCTCAGTGTGTGTGAGTGCGCATTTACACGCATACCCAACTCCACTCTCGGTCACACACACCAGGATTGATTTCTACGTTTAAAAAGCAGTGGCAGGTGAAGAGTTTTAAGCTGTGTAGTATGACTGAGTCAGGCTGCATATACCCTTTAGCTTGGAGAGTTCCTGCTCTTTCTCTTCTTGTATTTGTACAGATTTCTGCTTGTGATCGCTGAATGTTCTTCTAAAGTCTTCTCCTTGTTTTCGGTGTTCCTCCTCGAGGTCTGCATGCTGTTTCTTTAGTTCTTCATGTTGACTCTGCAAATGCCAAATTGAACACTGGAAGGAGTTCTGCACCTGCATATCTGGCTATTATCATCTTTGGCAATTTGTTAAATCAGATGAATAGCAAGCATTCATAACAAGGAGTTTATTATTCAAAGCCTGTACGCTACAGTTCCTACTCAACACAAAATTGCCTCTGTGCCTCTGTAGCTCCCTGTTCCAGGGACTTACCATCCCCCTTGGCAGCTGTTATATCCCTCTGAGAGCTGCTGAATACACCTTCTCAGAGGCAGAATCTCACCATTAATAATCTGGATCCACAGCAATATTAGAAGTCAATATTGTCAATGACTTGTCTGCTGCTTCTACAGCCAATATGGAATATTACCTCTATTGGAAACCTCAGAAAACTCTTTACAGCATACTCCCAAAGGTTTCTTCAGATACATGATCCAGCTCCTCTGAGGTCAATGATTCCATTGACTTCAGTGGTGCTGCACTGGACTAACAGTTTCCATTAAAAAGACTTGCAATAGCAGAGATATTGCTGTAAATCTAGAGGAACCCTTAAATCTATAATGGTTAATAAAGTTTCTCATAAATATGTATCAAGAGTAACCAGGAAACCATTGGAGCTGGAAAGACTTCAAAAGTGCTGGAAGGATTTAGGAGTACAATTCCCGTGATGATTAGCAATGGGACCGTGTTCCTAAATCCTTTAGGCATGTCTCAAAATTTCCCTCAAGCATGGGATTTTCAAAAACACTAATACTCTGTCCTTACTGATGTCAGGGTGAGTTTAACTGATTTCAATGGAGCAGAGTTAGGTCAATGTGGAGCACTTTTTGAAAAATCCCACCCTAAAGCATAAAAGTCTGTGACAATGATTCTAGTTCTTTTGATGTAGTAACCTTAAAGGGTCATGTCATGAAGTACAAGTTTAAAACTAACCTGTATTGTGTTTTCTTTCTTTTTCAAGTAAGAACCTAAAAAAACCACACAACTTTGGCTAGCTATTGAAATTGCAATCCTACAAATAACCCCACTTTCACTAGCTAAATATGCCATTTAACTTTTTTTAGGCATCTCTTTTTTTTTCCTTCCAGGAATCTTTTGCTATGCATGTAGCTGCATTTAAGATGAAAAATAACTTAACACCAGAAGGCTATAATTATTAAATTACAAGATATTCTTCTAATACTAAAATATACGGAAGCAGAGCTAGCTACCATTTAAGAAGGGCTATTAATTGTGTACACAGAATTACTTGCCATTGCATATTTTAATGTACATGTTCCCCACTACATATTATATTTGCAACAAGCATAACTGAATAATGCACAAAATTCCATCTTTTTCAATGGACCTGTGCATAATATCTGCATTGAAGTGATTCCATTTGACCCAAAACAATGGCAAATGGAGTAGTTATTTGATTGCAGGATCCCAACTATAAAAATTCTTGAAACTATTTCCAGAATTTATGTCAAAGTATTTATTACTTTGGATACTGAGTACAATTTCTAATATGCAAAATCTTTCCAATTTTACCTAGTGGCATGCATGTCAATATCCCCCTCAAATAACTATGTAACTCACCAGAAAACATAGCTATTCAATACATGATGCAATCAGTTTATCCTTAAAGTACATTCATGAAAGGAAAATATCTTTTTGAAACAATATATTGACTCTTGGAGATGGGACAAAAAAACCTAGTACATTTATTTCTCATATTGCTACCCCCCAAAAGAGAATCTCTCTGGTACCTACCTTCAACATCTGGTGTTGTACATTCAATGTGCTATATCTGCTATTTGAATCTTGCTGAGAAATGAAAATATTAATGTTAATTAGGGACAACAGAATCTCATATCCTGATGCACTTTCATGTTCCTATTCTTTGTAAAGAATATTATACAGAAGCTATAAACTAGCAATTATAATTCAGCATGGAGCCTACCTGACCTGGTCTCTTTTTGGTTCTGAAATATATCAGGTATAGCAATTGTGCAATAGGTGAGGTAGTAATGTATTTTTAATTACACTATTATTCCTCTGACTCTTTTCTTCCCACTTTAGACTCAAAATAAACAGCAACATGCTTTCACTTACTATCACTACAAAGAGTTCTTTACAGACCTCAAATATATTTCCAATGACAGTCTCAACTTGCCTCCTGGCAGCTACTGCACAAACCAAACTTTCTTGGAGATTTAAACTTGCCAATCAAAAAAACCTGGTTACGAGACTGGCTCTGTCCAATAAGAAAAGGACAGCAGCAACAGGATTTATGATACCATCTTCTCTGTTTCTCTCCCTATTCAGTTTTCTCCAGTCAAGATTGGCTGATAGGAGACAGCTATTATAAAAAGAGTACCATTAACTTCAGCTACTATAGTATAAGCGGAGGAGTGTTTGTTTTTCCAAAGTAATTCCCTAGAAAGAAACTTCCTCTCTTACTAGATCATTTGGATCTTTCTAACAGGGCGCATTTAACATACATAACAAAAGTGGAATAAGTCAAAGCTATTTCAATTAGGGTTTTGTAAGTCTCTTATCTTTTTGAATGGTTTTAATTACATACCCTATCCTTTCCTTTGTAAATGGAGTAGTGTCGTTATTCTTTGGTACCAATTCTTTAACATTCTATTTTATTTTATTTTATTTTTTTTTTACTTACCCTTCCTTTATTTAGTGTTTCTTGTGCTTCCAATTTATAAACAAGAAAGTCTAGGAAATAATAAAAAAGGAGACTATTAAAGAAATATTTCACTGACAAAAAAGCTTGGGGGCCAGAGTCTGTAGATACTCTGTATTCAAAATACCTTCTTGTAAATGGGAATTCCACACACAAAGTAGCTACAAAGTTGGGGAATGTTGCATTTACAGCTTTCCTGAGGAACTATAAAAACTAAGGAAATACTTTGAATTTTAAATCTGATCGTCAAAGTATTTGCATATAAAACTGTTTATGCCAGTACTGTACAAAGTATGGCAAGGCAAGCCTGGGACTACTGGTTGGAAACTAAATGTGTTTCAGAAGTCTTATGTACTACATTTAAAGGCCCAATAGCACTATTAAAAGGAAAGGGGAAGTTAAATTGTGCATTTTCCTATGAGAAGATAACACTTTAAAATCTTCTTCAGCCACAAGAACACAGGAAAGTCAAAAAGCAAAAAACACTTCCCACACTCTTTTCATTGTGAATTCCTTTGTACTCTTCTTTATTTTCTAATTCTGAAAAAGCTGACTTGCCCTTTACAAAACTAATGATTTATTGTTGTCCACTAGGTGGCACCACAAAACCATCTAGGATTTTAGGGCAAGAAAACCCCAAACAGCTTTTAATGCTTTTTAATCTTTTGTATTAACTGAAGGCCTATGAATCGCCTAGCTAGCAGCAACTATTTTTAGGAAGAGTGCAAGGTGGACTTTCATTACCTTATGCCTTAACATTTCAAACAAGTAATGTACACCATGAAAAATTACTTAGAAAAGTTACCAAAACTATTGTACTCTTAAAACTTTTGCAGACGGTGGCTTTTTAAAAAGAAAAATATGTATTATTTGCATAATCAAACACAGCATATGTCCAGTACTATATTATTCAAGGACATTTAACTAAGACCCAGATTCACAAATCATCTCTATTCCGGACAGGCGTTTTAAGCATGTACTTCACTTTAAACACACAAGTTTCTGAATTGGGGCCTAACTGAATACCTTATTGCATGCATCAAATGGTCATATGCCTTATGGAGGTTTTTTTTTTAAATATCCAATAAAAGGACTTGTGCATATATTTATATCATAGAAATTCAATATGCTGTGTCTAGCAACCTGTCTATACCAGTGGACCTACCAGTGAATTACAGGGATCCATAATTTATAAAATTAACATATATAACTGAGAAAAATGAAAAACAAGATTTTTACCTTCTTTTGCTTTCTTATGTTCAAGCCTTTCCTTCTGTAAAGACTTTTCTAATCTTGACCTGTGCTCATAGACAACTGAAAAGAGAAAGATTTGAACATAGGAATTCATTTTACAGATAATACAAAGGGGAACAATACATAACAAATAGTATTGGTGCAGAATGCATAAGGACAATCCAAAGTCAGTTATACCAACTGATTTCAGAGTAGCAGCCGTTTTAGTCTGTATCCGCAAAAAGAACAGGAGTACTTGTGTCACCTTAGAGACTAACAATTTATTTGAGCATAAGCTTTTGTGGGCTACAGCCCACCATCCGATGAAGTGGGCTGTAGCCCACGAAAGCTTATGCTCAAATAAATTTGTTAGTCTCTAAGGTGCCACAAGTACTCCTGTTCTTTATACCAACTGAGAATCTGGTCCTTAAACTTTAGTCCTAGCCATTTAAACTTTTATTTATTACTCAAATTCGGTTTGTGCTCTCTCTCTATCTGTGGCAAGTGAGTTATACACTCAATTTGTTTATGGGGATGGTCAATGCTGGTAGGCCTAAAATTAGACCTACCAGTTTATTTTTATTTCTTTGGTATGCATGTGTGAATTTTGCCATATTTCCAATCTCTTCTGCCTTGCTTGTGAAAAAGACAAATGAAATATTCAAAAATCCTGCTTAGAGTTCTTCAAGACCAGAATTCTTGCAGCACTCCACTTGCTCCCAAGAAGGGAATAGGCAAGTAAAGTAGTAGGACAGATGAGAAAGGCGGAATAGTGCAGTGGTTGGCGGGTTAGCCTTGAAGTTGGGAAACTTGGGTTCAGTTCTCTGCTCTGCCAGACATATTGTATGACCTTGGGAAAGTCACTTAGTTGCTCTGTGTCTCAGTTTCCCATCTGTAAAATTAGGATAATAGTACTTCCATACCTCACTAAGGATAACTACATTGAAGACTCAAGTATGGGGAGGCCATATAAGTACCTCATAGTAGATTCAGACATAAACAATGTCTGATACAAATAATCTCTTCTTTCTATCCCAGACCCCAGCTGAGTGGGACATCTTGTATAGAATCTGATTGTCTTTTGGATGCCCACTCTCAGCAAATACATGGTGCTGATGTCTGAATCCACTTTGTTTCAGAATACGTGGGCCCTGTCATCCTTCAAAGTAATACTAACTCAGAGAAGCTATCTCATTTTTTTCAGATTATCAGTCCAAGTATGAAAATTCCTAATTCAGGAGAGCATCTCAGTTCAGGAAGGGAATCTAAGCTCCACTGATTTCAATGGGATTTAAACCTATGAGTAAATTTAACCATGTCCTTAAGTACTTTCTTGAATAGAGGTCAAAACTTCTAAACTGCTTTTCACAGGTTATATTAATTATTGCCGTAGTGGCAATTAAACACTTTAGTTAAAGATATAATTTCAACCCAAATCTCGTGTGTGTGAATTTTTTTTCAATCCTCAGTTGTTACAAGTAATACCTACAGTTACTGTAACTAAAATGAGATACAATTTTATCTCAATTTTTTCCAGTTTGTTTACTTTGTATATCTAAAGCATTTTGTTTGAGTCAGCTTTGCTTTTTCCTCTCGATAGTCAGTTATTTGCCTGGGTTTTGCACAGAGCAACTGGGTGAGAAAAATATTTAAAACAGGAAAATATGATTTGTAAAAACCACAAAAATTGTTGCATGGTCTCAGACATATGTAGTTGCTGAAATCACTTTTGCTTATTTAAATTGACTGGATTAGATATGATATCTTTTTATCCTCTGTTTACTTGTTATTGTAAAAAGTGAGGCATATAGAGCTTTGCTTATATAAGCAAGTAGTGTAAGACAATATATAATCAGATGCTGCTTTGGGTATCAGCAGCAAAATTTATTTACCTCAAGTGACAATAAACCAGCATCAAGACAAATCAATATATGTATTGTTTGGTGCTGTAAAACGATCTAAAAAATTAATCACGAGATTTTAAAAAATTGTCATTAATCGCAATTTTAATTGCACTATTAAACAATAATACAATACCATTTATTTAAATATTTTTGGATGTTTTCATCTATACTGATTTCAGTTACAACTCAGAACACAGTGCTGATGATGGGTTCTGCTCAATAATGATCCAAAGAAGTGCAGACCTATGCACATTCATTTAAATCATTTGAGTCAGATGACACCAACAGAAGGTTGATTTTCTTTTTTGGTGGTTTGGGCTCTGTAGTTTCCACGTCGGAGTATTGCTTTTTTAAGACTTCTGACAACATGTTGCACACCTTGTACCTCTCAAGATTTTGAAAGGCACGTCAGATTCTAAAAGCTTGGGTTGAGTACTGTAGCTATCTTTAGAAATCATATATTGGTTACTCCTGGGGGAATTCTGCGCCAAAAAATCCCAAATTCTGTACCAAAAATGAAAAATTCTGCATATTTTATTTGTCAAAATAATGCAATATAATCACATCAGTTTCACTTATTGTGGTAATTTATTTAAACTACCATACAGAAAAAAAATCACAACTGTTTAGCATTTCCTAAACACATGATGGTTATGTTACAAATACACCTCTACCCCGATATAACGCTGTCCTCGGGAGCCAAAAAATCTTACCGTGTTATAGGTGAAACTGTGTTATATCAAACTTGCTTTGATCCACCGGAGCGCGCAGCCCTGCCCCCTCAGAACACTGCTTTACCGCGTTATATCCGAATTCGTGCTATATCGGGTCGCGTTATATCGGGGTAGAGGTGTACTTGGTAACCAAGACCCTGCATTCCATTTGTAATCCTGGATTTTCATTTAAATTACATTACATTTTATTTTTCTGTTTGGTGTTCTGTAAAGTAGAATGTCGCTTTAAATTGCTCAGACTTTCACACATGAAAGTCATACAGTTTTGCTAGTTATTGTCCTGCTTTTTTTTTTAAATGGATAAGTAAAATAGATCCTGAGCTGTAGTCTAACCCCCTTGTGCCTCTCTGGCACAGGAAAAAGAGTGAGAAAGCACACAGACTTCCTAGCTGAGGATTCCATTACTGTCATTTACAATAAGACTCCTTTTCACCACTTTGGCAAGGTAAAGGAACCTTAATTGACTGGGAATAATTATAAGAATAAGAATGGGAACAATTAACTAACAATGGGAACATTAGCAGCCTGCCTGCTTAGTTGTTACATTTCTGCTCTGCCACAGGGACAGAGCGTCCTTCACACAGCCCTACGCAGCCAAACCTGGGATGCAGCAAGTATAACTGCAAGCGAGAGGGACAGAGTGAGTCTCCCTCACTTGTTCGCACGCAGACAGGCACCCAGGCCCACACCCTTAACGTCTCTCCACAGATGCACGCACCCATGCCCAGCCTCCCCCTGCAGTGATCTGCTGTCTGCTGCCAGCTGCTCCCAGCAGACGTGCCCGGGCTGCTGCAGAAGGGGTGTGTGTTCCCCACAGATTTCTTGGCTCCCCCATTTTTCTGACGGTGAGCCAAGAAATCTATGGGAGGTATGAATTCTGTGCCCGCACAGGGGCACAGAAATCCCCCAGGAGTAATTGGTATCTTCTTTGGGTCTTGTCAAATCTGCAGTGAAAGTGTTCTTAAATCAAACAACATGTGCTGGGTCGTCATTCAAGACTGCTATATAACATGAAATATATGACAGAATACAGGTAAAACCATGGAGCAGGAGACATACAATTCTTCCCTAAGGAGTTCAGTCACAAATTTAATTAACACATTATTTTTAATGAGTGACATCAACATGAAAGCATGTCCTCTCGAATGGTGGTCAAAGCACAAAGGGACATGTGAATGTTTAGCATATCTGGCATGTAAATATCTTGCAACACCGGCTACAACAGTGTCATGCGAATACCTGTTCTCACTTTCAGGTGACATTGTAAATAAGAAGCAGGCAGCATTATCTCCCATAAATGTAAACAAACTTGTTTGTACTAATGATTGGCTGAACAAGAAGTAGGACTGAGTGAACCTGTAGGCTTTAATGTTTTACATTTGTTTTGTTTTTGAGTGCAGTTATGTAAAAAAAAAAAAAAAAATCTACATTTGTAAGTTGCACTTTCACAATAAAGAGATCGCACTACAGTACTTGTATGAGATGAATTGAAAAATATATATTTTTTTTTACAGTGCAAAAATTTATAATAAAAATATAAAGTAATCACTGTATACATGGTATTCTGTGTTGTAATTGAAATCAATATATTTGAAATTGCAGAAACACATCCAAAAATATTTATAATAAATTTTAACTGGTATTCTATTATTATTTAACAGTGCGATTAAAACAGTGGTTAATTGCAACTAATCTTTTTAATCTAGCTAATTTATTTTGCATTAATCAATTGAATTTACTGTGATTGACAGCCCTGGTGCTAAATGCATTCAGTGTTAGTCATTCAATCAACTGTCCTGGAATTGCATGTTTCCCTACACTAGTTAAAGAAATTGGCGGCCCTAAAAAATAACTGTTGTCCTCTGAGGTTTGTTTGAATTCATCTGCAGTCAGCCATGTGTATGCATGATGGGACAGATATAATCCTTGAGGGGGCCATTTAGGGATCTGGAGCAAAAATCTGTCTTGAGCAGGGGGTTGGACTAGATGACCTCCTGAGGTCCCTTCCAACCCTGATATTCTATTAATCTATATGGAGGAACGGTTAACCACAATATTACTGAATTCCAAAAGATTCAACAATAAGTATTGGTTGGATTCCGGCTGGTGGTGGTGATAGAATATTATTCCTAGTCTATATATTCAGATTAGTTATCTATAACACCATTGTAGTTTTCAGACTCCATTTCACTGGTGGTATCATCAAAGCCAGTAAAAAAGATGATTTTTCTTTCAGAGAAATTACGTAACCAGTGTTCAATTTTTTTATTCTCTGAAACATTATCTAATAACGGAAAAGAAAGGAAAATACTGATCAATTTACTCAACCAGATATGTCCCAGTATATTACAACAAGTAAAATATTTACTTTTGACCTTGTAATTTCAAATCAACACACTTTTTGGTCTAGGCAAAAACACCTGGCATTGTTTATGTTGTGGGTTTCTTATTCTGTGCTATGTCATCTAGTTCTTTGGTTAAATCTGAGCTAAGATAATGAATTCTCATTCTTAACTGATGTTTAAGAAATAACTCTTTGGAGTATTCGGGAGGGTGGTTTGTGGTACACACCTGAATGAAAAAAGTTTGCTATATGCTGTTACTGGGTTCTTCCCTCATTTTTCTCCAATGCCCCTCCAAGTGCTTGCAGTAAGCATTTTGCCAGCCAGTTTGACATTGAGTAATAAGCAGCTGATGCAGAGTGTGAGACTGTATTTCCGTAGGAAAACCAAACATTGCTTTGAAACCAACTGAAGTCCATAATCTCTTCAAGCATAAACATATGTGGCAAACATCCTGCAAAAGTCTCAGAAGAGCAGCAAAAGGATGTGTCACATGTCATTTTGGACTTCTGGAATAACCATCGGCTACCTCTAAATCACTTATTCTTCTTTGCAAAGCTGCTATGATGTCTTTGCCAAGGCTTCGTAGCATGCTTCCATAGATGACGATATGATTTGTGGTATGCTTCAGTGAATACTACAGAATTCACACCAACTAATTTCTCTTTCAATATCTTAGTCTAAGTCTGGTCACCAAAAACTACTAATCAAACTTTTACTATTCATTATGTTTTGGTGATCTTGTAATTCAGCCAACATCCTAGCATGTGTGCTTTGTGATATTACTGCCCTCATTCTCCACAGTAAGCAGTTATGATCTACTGACAACCCATTTTCCTACAAGTAAAAATAAAAAGTTTCACATCCATTTATGGGATTTGTCCAGCCAGAAAGAGAATATTGCATTGCTCTGACACAAACAAGATTTTTCTTAGTGAATAGAAGACTTCTCTTTTTCAGTTATGTGATATCTTGTAGGAAAGAGATTCTATATACTTAAGATTCAAGTCTTTTCATAGTGTGCACCACATCTTTCCAAAGATGAGCACAAGGACCATCTCCTCTTGCATTCGTGACTGCATGAGATTCCTGTGGCTAATAAAGCAATTGATTAGATGGAAATTTTACATCAGGGAAGTATTTTGAGTGTATATTTAGCTACCTTGATGCAATAAGGCAGTTTGAAACAAGGAGGACAGCCAGTATTATGTGACCAGTCAACTTTGCATCACAGGTCACATGCTATGTAATAATTCTACTTCCAATTGTATTTAGACAAGTGAGATAATACCTCTTAAGTATCTATACATCATAATAATATGCTCAATGCCTTGGGTACAGACAGTACACTTGTAAGGAAAAACTGCTCCATCATCAGAAATAATTAACCCTTTTAGAAGCTCAAGACTAGAACTGTGCAAAATGTTTACAATTAAATCAAATGTGTGAAGCCAAATCCAGAGCAGGTTCACTGAAATATTCTAGACAGTTTTTGAATCATGTCCCAGGCTTGCTCAAAACTAGGTCAGTTCTTGATTTCACATCACAATTAGATTTGGGGGAAAATAGCAATTTTTGATAATAGAAACTCTTCTCTTTTGAGTTTCAGGTATGAACAAATCCCAAACTCAAACATAATCTCATGATGAAAACCCAGATATATCTGAGATAGAAGGAAAATGTTCACACAAATCCCAGTGAAGTAAAAGTGCAGTTTTACACAGCTGTGCTTAAGACAACTGACCCTACTGTGCTGAAAGACTTCTTCCCTTTTCAAACAGTAACTTGCAAGG
Source organism: Trachemys scripta elegans (assembly GCF_013100865.1). NCBI lineage: Eukaryota > Metazoa > Chordata > Testudines > Emydidae > Trachemys > Trachemys scripta. The sequence goes on from NC_048306.1 coordinate 86,873,998, forward strand.
ATCCTTGCAATTTATGAAACAAATAACTGAAAATTGTAAATTTCCATAAAATAGAAAATGGATTTCCCCGAAGAGTGAAGTAGGTACCAAATGGCATAGTGAACCATGAACAAGAAATATCAAGTAAAGATTTGCATTTTGGCAGTTCTAAGAGTGCTTTGCAGCCTTAAAAATTGTTCTTAATTCCTCTAACATACATTCTGCAGACTCTTTGGCTAGTGATTTATATAGAAGTGTTTACATTTTCGCTTAGAAGCAGGATTGCTAATCAATCCTTGTCACCTATCTCTACTTTGCTATTTATCCGCTAAAGTCAAGGGCATCAGTCAAGATGAACTAATGTATCAAGAGTCACTGCAACAAAAACAAGCGTATAATGAATATTCACAAAGTCATCACCAACTAAGTTTCAGCAGAGAGAAAAAATGGAAGAACTGTAGTAATGGTTTCATCTTGGCACTAAAGATTTTGAATATAGAATTACATTGCAAAAGGAGCAGTGCTTGTAGCATAGCAACTCATGAGAGAAATTAAAATCCATAATGCTTTTCTCCTTCCATGCTATCAGGAGTGGAAGTAGGCTTTTTAGCAGTCAGAGGCTAAGCCATAACATGATTCTGCAGAAATATTTTTCACTTTACTTCTTCTACTTTGCCTGCTATTGTAACTTCCTCAGCAAACTTTGATTTAAAGAGTGAAAAACAATGAGGTGGGCAGGAAGAAGGGAGATAAAGAATTCAGTGGTTTGGCTCTTAGACCAACACTATTTTATACCTTCAATGCTCCTTTGAAAAACCAATTTAGTTGAGGAAAAAATATGCATGGGGAAAAATTTGACTTTTTACAGAACAAATGTTCAGTTTTGATAGTAATTACGTAACATACTGAACTTTTAGAGCCAAATCCTCAATTGGCATAAATTGGTATATTCGTCTATACCCAGCACTATATTCTAATCTTGCTGTCACCAAGGCTATAAATCCAGCCTTGTCTGAGAAGCTTTTGAATCTGGACCTTCTAGAGAAAGGAGGAGATTACCTAGAGACTAAGCTAATGGTACTCCACATTTAAACACGTGATCAGAGTCTCTCCTCTGAATCAGGATTGGCATTTCAATAATTGTTAGATTCTGATTATGTACAATCTACAAATTACTTATACTCTGTAGTCTTGTCAGAAGATGCTACCCAAAGCCCTGAAAGTATAAAGCCATACTAGCAGCAAATATAAAGGGACAGAGGTTTCATTAATAGTCCTCATTTGTGACAGAGGCAGAAGTGTAAATAGTATTTGGTCTCAACAAGTTTGAGAATCGCTAGTCCATACTGCATGCCCTTCTCCACACCTCATTTCTCTTTTGAACATTAAAGTATGTTTTTTACATTCACAAGTAAAGATGCACGTGATTTCTTGGGGGGTGGGGTTTTGAAATATACAAATATAGGATAATTAGAATGTTTGTTTGCCTTAATTAAGAAAGGTTTATTATGTTAATATGGACAAAATGAAGAAGTTGCTCTAAGGAGATCCAGAGCCAGAACTGCTGGTAATAAATCAGCAACAGCAAGTGCAGAGATGAGGTAATGTTTTGAGTGTCTCAAATGAGTCGATGTTTCAGAAGCACAAAATGTAACTCCGCAAAGAGCAGGGAAAGAAAAGTTAAGAAGATTTGTTTCCTCCCAGTTTATTGACTGTAACAGATTTTTTCCAGGGAAAAATAAATCCATGGCTTTCTAAGTTCTCCAATCAAGAAAGAAATTGTAAAATGTGTTACCACGTTTTCCATATTGTTCTTTTCAGAATTTGGCACAATTGAAGATTAAGCCTTCCAAGTTTCTATGGTTGTTTTCCTCTGACTTTCCCAACCTCAGCCTCACCCTAGCACACTAGGGATCTTATTGATCTTAAGTGGCCCCTATTACCATAGTATCTGAGAACCTCACAATCTTTAGGTATTTATCCTCACAACACCCCTGTGAAGTAGTCAAGAGCTGCCATTCCTATTTTAACAGATGAAGAAGTGAGACCCAGAGAGATTGACTTCTTTGAGATCAACTAGGAAGTGTGTGCCAGAGCAAGAAATTGAACCCAGAGTTCCTGAGGATAGCTGGTTGGGAATTTTACAACAAAACAGTTTCAACGTAAGCTGCTGTTTTGTCAAACCTGAAACGTTTCGCAGAAGCACTGGTGGTTGGATCAGCTTTTGTCCAATCACAGGCAGGTTCGGATGAAAGTCAGGAAAACTGCTTCATGAAAAGGGGTGAAATAACTTACTCCTCCCCTGAGCAAGTGGGAAACAGAGGAGAAATGGTGACTGAGTCACAATTTGTTGTCTGGTCTGGTTTGCTCCTGGGGCAGAAGGCATGTAGCTACACCCTTAATCAGGGCAGTATGTAAAGTTACAAGCTAGCTCCTACAGTGTAGAGGGTCTAACCCTGTCTTGGCCCAATGTCAACTTTATTAACTACATTCTGTGTACCTGTTACTTTAATTGGCTACACTATTCGTTCTCCCTTATCCATCTTTGCTGGTGTCATTAATGACTGCTGGATAGTATATCTGAAATGAAGTGCCTGCACATAGATGGAGCTTGTATATGCATAGCTGTTAATTCTATAAAATTACCCACATAGTTGAAAAAAGGCACCTCAGGAACCCACAGATGACTGTACAGAAGTAAGCAATATAGCCTCAAAGAAAAAAGCCCCAAAGCAGAACCAATAAGGTCATAGAATCATAGGACTGGAAGGAACCTCGAGAGGTCATCTAGTCCAGTTCCCTGCCAAGGGACGTACTAGCCGCCGCTTCCAGCAGCTCCCATTGGCCTGGAGCAGCGAACCGAGGCCACAGGGAGCTGCGATCGGCCGAACCTGCAGATGTGGCAGGTAAACAAACCGGCCCAGCCCACCAGGGGCTTTCCCTGCACAAGCAGCAGCACAAGTTTGGGAACCACTGATCTAGACCATTCCTGACAGTGTCTGTCTAATCCAGGGATTGGCAACTTTTAGCACGCGGCCAGGCCAGTTTGTTTACCTGCTGCGTCCGCAGGTTCGGCCGATGGCGGCTCCCGCTGGCCACGGTTCACCGCTCGGGTCCAATGGGGGCAGTGGGAAGCAGCGCGGGCTGAGGGATGTGCTAGCCGCCTCCTCCCGCCGCCCCCATTTGCCTGGGACAGCGAACCGCGGCCAGGGGTAGCCGCAATCGGCCAAACCTGCAGACGCGGCAGGTAAACAAACCGTCCCGGCCCACCAGGGTGCTTACCCTGGCGAGCCGCGTGCCAAAGGTTGCCGACCACTGCTCTAATCTGCTCTTAAAAATCTCCAGCAATGGAGATTCCACAACCTCGGTAGGCAATTTATTCTAGTGCTTAACCACCCTGATAGTTAGGAAGTTTTTCCTAATGTCCAACCTAAACCACCCTTGCTGCAACTTAAGCCCATTGCTTCTTTGTCCTATCCTCAGAGGTTAAGAAGAACAATTCTTCTCCCTCCTTCTTGCAAACTTTTATGGACTTGAAAACTGTTATCATGTCCCCTCTCAGTCTTCTCTTTTCCAGACTAAACAAATCCAGTTTTTTTCAATCTTCCCTAATAGGTCATGTTTTCTAGACCCTTGCTCATTTTTGTTGCTCTTCTCTGGGTTTTTTCCAATTTGTCCACATCTTTCCTGAAATGTGGTGCCCAGAACTGGACACGATACTCCAGTTGAGGTCTAAACAGCGTGGAGTAGAGCAGAAGAATTACTTCTCGCGTCTTGCTAATACATCCCAGAATGATCTTTGCTTTTTTTTTTTTTTTCTTTCAAACAGTGTTACACTGTTGACTCCTATTAAGCTTGTGATCCACTATGACCCCCAGATCCCTTTCCGTAGTACTCCTTCCTAGGCAGTCATTTCCCATTTTGTATGTGTGCAACTGATTGTTCCTTCTTAAGTGGATTACTTTGCATTTGTCCTTATTGAATTTCACCCTATTTACTGCAGACCATTTCTCCAGTTTGTCCAGATCACTTTGAATTTTAATCCTATTCTCCAAAGCACCTGTAACCCCTCCCAGCTTGGTATCATCTGCAAACTTTATAAGTGTACTTTCTATGCCATTATCTAAATCATTGATGAAGATATTGAACAGAACCGGACCCAGAACTGATCCCTGTGGGACCTCACTCGTTATGCCCTTCCAGCATGACTGTAAACCACTGATAATTACTCTCTGGGAACAGTTTTCCAACCAGTTATGCACCCACTTTATAACGGACCCATCTAGGTTCCATTTCCCTAGTTTGTTTGAGAAGGTAATGCGAGACAGTATCAAAAGCTTTACGAAAGTCAAGATATACCAGGTATACCGCTTCCGCCCATCCACAAGGCTTGTTAACCTATCAAAGAAAGCTATCAGATTGGTATGACGTGATTTGTTCTCTGACTGTTACTTATCTTATTATCTTCTAGATGTTTGCAAATTGATTGCTTAATTATTTGCTCCATTATCTTTCCGGGTACAGAAGTTAAGCTGACTGGTCTGTAATTCCCTGGGTGGTTCTTATATCCTTTTTTTATAGATTGGCACTATATTTGCCCTTTTTCAGTCTTCTGGAATCTCTCCCATCTTCCATGACTTTTCAAAGATAATCACTAATGGCTCAGATATCTCCTCAGTCAGCTCCTTGAGTATTCTAGGATGCATTTCATCAGGCTCTGGTGACCTGAAGACATCTAACTTGTCTAAGTAATTTTTAACTTGTTCTTTTCCTATTTTAGCTTCTGATCCTAGCTCATTTTCACTGGCATTCACTATGTTAGATGTCCACTTGCCACCAACCTTCATGGTGAAAACCAAAACAAAGAAGTCATTAAGCACCTCTACCATTTCCACATTTTCTGTTATTCCCTCCCCCACCCTGTCCTTGGTCTTCCTCTTTCTTCTAATGTATTTGTAGAATGTTTTCTTGTTACCCTTTATGTCTCTAGCTAGTTTGATCTCATTTTGTGCTTTGGCCTTTCTAATTTTATCCCTACATACTTGTGTTATTTGTTTATATTCATCCTTTGTAATCTCACCTAGTTTTCACTTTTTGTAGGACTCTCTTTTGATTTTTAGATCATTGAATAGCTCCTGGTTAAGCCAGGGTGGTCTCTTGCCATACTTCCTATCTTTCCTACATAGTGGGATAGTTTGCTGTTGTGCCCTTAATAATGTGTCTTTGAAAAACTGCCAACTGTCTTCAATTGTTTTTCCCCTTAGACTTGCTTCCCATAGGAATTTACCTACCAACTCCCTGAGTTTGCTAAAGTCTGCCTTCTTGAAATCCATAAATCCAGTCTTTATTTTGTTGTTCTCCCTCCTACCATTCCTTAGAATCATGAACTCTATCATTTCATGATCACTTTCACCCAAGGTGCCTTCCACTTTCAAATTTTCAACCAATTCCTTCCTATTTGTCAAAATCAAATCTAGAACAGCCTCTCCCCTAGTAGCTTTCTCCACCTTCTGAAATAAAAAAATAGTCTCCAATACATTCCAAAAACTTGTTGGATAATCTGTGCCTTGCTGTGTTATTTTCCCAACAGATGTCTGAGTAGTTTAAGTCCCCCATTACCACTAAGTCCTGTATTTTGGATGATTTTATTCCTTTTTTAAAGAAAGCCTCATCCACCTCCACTTCCTGGTTAGGTGGTCTGTAGTAGACCCCTACCATGACATCACCCTTGTTTTTTACCCCTTTTATTCTTACCCAGAGACTTTCAACAAGTCTGTCTCTTATTTCCATCTCTACCTCAGTCCAAGTGTATACATTTATAATATATAAGGCCTTCCTTTTTTCCCTGCCTGTCCTTCCTGAGCAAGCTGTACCCTTCTATACCAATATTCCAGTCATGCATATTATCTCTGTGATGCCAACTATGTCATAGTTGTGTTTATTTACTAGCATTTCAACTGTCAAGGACAGTCAACATGTTTTGTCAATGCAATGGCGGAGGAGGGGGTAGAACGGGAGACATTCAATACTCCTTAAATTCATCTCAGACTAAAATCTTCTATTTAAAATTTACCATGCGGGAAAAAAGCAGGGGGGAGGGGGACCACATACCATTCTAGCTAAATAACAAGTTCTCAAAAAACTGCTCTGCTGCAATCCCCCTGAACGTTAATTACAACACAGGAGGCAAGTGATCTGATGAAAGAAAGCTTACTTAGCATTCATGACTAGTTCACTCATCTTTGCTTTGTACTCATGAAAACGTAATCCATTTTTTTAATTAAAGCCACTCTTGTAGTTTAAAAAACCAGTGTTTTCAATATTATATTATCAAGTCTTTTGCAACTACAATATTTCACTTTCTTGGTATGCTAGAAAGAGGATCTGAGAGATGTAAAGTTTGGAACACCTTAACACTGTTTTACGCAGTGAAAAATTAAGTTTACATCTTGGCTGAAAAATACTAAAATCATACAGAATACTAATCAATTATCTTAATGAATATCATGGCTACTGTGCTACATAACTTTCCAAATGTTCTCTGAGCCAGCAGAAAAATCTTCTGTGGTCTAAAAGTAACAAGCAGTAATAATCTTGGCAAAACTCAGTATTATTCTCACACAAACTGTGAGAGTTGGACTGAACCAGCAGTATGTGGTAAGCCACACTGGCACTTCTCTGGTAACCCTATCAGTTTCTAACCCTATTGGTTGGAAAGAGAGCCATCCACATGTGAATCAATGCAGTGCTCTCTTATTTCTTAATTCTGAAGACAGAAAGAAACAATTGTTCTAAGAGACATGAAGTGATCCATTCATATGATAACTCTTTAGACCAGTGGTTCTCAAAACCGCTCCGCCGCTTGTTCAGGGAAAGCCCCTGGTGGGCCGGGCCGGTTTGTTTACCTGCCGTGTCTGCAGGTTCGGCCGATCGCGGCTCCCACTGGCCGCAGTTCACCGCTCCAGGCCAATGGGGGCTGCGGGAAGTGGTGCAGGCCGAGGGATGTGCTGGCCGCCTTTCCCGCAGCCCCCATTGGCTTGGAGCAGCAAACCACGGCCAGTGGGAGTCGCGATCGGCCGAACCTGCGGATGCGACAGGTAAACAAACCTGCCGGGCCCGCCAGGGGGCTTTCCCTGAACAAGCATCAGACCGGCTTTGAGAACCTCTGCTTTAGACCACAATCACATAAAGTCTTATGCATTTGCTTACTATTATGTTGTTGTTCATGTATTGTGAGTATTCATTATGAATTTAATGGAACTGCTCCCTATGCATCTGTGCAGGACTGGTGGCTTAAATAGCATGATCCACTATTTCACTGCTGACCATCTTAGCAGAAACATCCAGCTATCCACATTCAGAGATTGTGGGTGGATCCTGAAAAAGTATCATCGCTCATCACTGCAATCCAACTCCTTGTGGGCACTGTGCACCACATTTGCATAGTTCAGAAATACAACTAGATTTGAAATTCATGTGAAAACCAGATTTTTGTAAAAAGCAGCAGTATATCAGTCACTGAAAGTAGGAAAATTTTACTTTATCTAGAGTGCAAGAAGTGACATTACAGAAGTGCTACAGAGAAAGGATAATGCTGAAAAACATTGAAGTTTTTCCATTTTATAGTCAACACTTATTTTTCTTCATAAAGGATAAACGTTTTTGTATAAAATATATGCATTTTTACAACTTATGCATGGAAAGATTTGGTGCAGAGGCAGACTGCAATTATTTTATTAATTTAAAACAACTAGAATTGCCTGCAGAGTGTTGTAATTACATTTTCAAAAAAAAATCATAATTCTTTAGAACCACATTTACATTCTATAACAATCAGATTTGATTATATAAGAGAAACAGATTTGTCCCAATACAGACTTATATGTTCAGATAACTGTTCATCTGTTAAAGAAATTACAACCAGTTACCACAAAAGAAGAACACAAAGCTTTTCAAGACAAGCAAAATGACTTGCTGGCAGCAGCACTTCCCAGAAAGTAAACACTGCTTTGACTTTTGATGTCCTGTAAAATAAGAGAGCCCTTTGTAACAAATGTCGTATGTGGTTTTAATTTTTTTACAGGAGAGTCACTATATCTATCTATCTAATAAATTCAAGTGTTCGTGATGTATTTGTCATAGGGTTATTGTTGACGGTAGATGCATAAAAAGAGAGCAAGACATATATCACTTGCCCGTGTACCATAAAAGTCCTTCACAAATCATAGTTTCTTGCTACCTACTTGTCCCTGAAACCAGGAAAGGGGCATGTCACTCACATATCACAATGTCACACAATTATTTGTCTTCAAACATTCAAACAAGAAAGTAACACTGGAGAACATGAGACCTTCTGTGAGAGTTTTGTGTTTTGCTATATATAACTGTTAACACCAAATACCACTCATATAAACTCAGATCTGACTCATATAAATTAAGTAGGACAGAGACACACCACAACCAACTTTACTTGTAAAAGGTCCCCTCTACAAGGTTGTATAACTTTTTTTTTTTATTGCAGATTCTCCCTGCTCCCATGCAAAATTCCCATCCTTCATGCACGTTTTTGACAAAGCTCTGTATGTGGGAAGCACTCTAATACAATGAATATCAATAAAAAACCTCATATTAATAGTTTGAAGTCTGTGTTCTGTATCCCGCTCTGTGTCAGATCCAGAGGATAAGCATTTGTTACAGTCCCCAGCTGGCTCCCTAGCTCACTTTCTCTTTCAGTTCTACAATTCACCTGTTCAATCCCTGGTATGTTGGCCAAGATAGTGGTAGTTACAGATACACCTTGTGAAATTTATGCCATCCACATCTAGGAGTATTCCATAGTCTAATTTTGTAGAGCTTGGTAATAGATAAGAAAAGGTATTGGAGCTAATCATGAAAGAATGTCATAAGGTTCAGAGTTTGGGTGTAGCTCAGATAAGCAGTTAAGGATTGAGATGCTTAGTGGACCCTTGGCTTTGCATATCATAGTATTTTAGCTCTTCCACTTCTGGTTCCAACAAAAAAACAACAACCCATAAAACATTTTAAAAAGCCCGCCAAATGTTGCAGAGTCTAAAGCTTGGTTTGAGTCCAGTTCTAGAAATGGGAGAAGATTGGGGCTTTCAGAAATAACCTTTTTTACTATTTATTTATTCTTAACTGGTAGGCTCCCAGAAACACATCCCCCTGCTGCTAAGAAATAGCTGTGGTCTCGAATCAAATGCCTTACAGAAATCCAAGCATATGACATCAATACTATTACAGTTATCAACCATATTTATAATCTCATCAAAAAAGATATCAAGTTAGTTGAAAGCATCTAGTTTCCATAAACCCACATTAATTGGCATTAATTATATTATCCTCCTTTAATTCTTTATTAATTGAGTCCCAAATCAGCTGCTACATTAACTTGCCCAAGATTGATGTCAGACTCACAGGCCTATATTACCCATATTATCCCATTTACCCTTTTGAAATATTGGCACAATATTCGCTTTCTTCCTATCTTCTGGAGCCTGCCCAGAGTTCCAGAACTTATTGAAAACTACCATTAATGGTCCAGTGAGCACCTCAGCCACCTCTTAAAAAACTCTTGGATACAAGTTATCCAGATCTACTGATTAAAAAATGTCTAGCACTATTATTGATAATTCTACCATTTCCATCAAGTAATGGACCAGTTCCATTGTTAGGATTTTTTTTTGTTCCTAATGTAGTTAAATTCTTATTGTCCTTAACATTACTGGCCATAGATGTCTCCTTGTGGCCCTTTGCTTCCCTTATCAATTTTCTACAATTCCTAGCTTATATTTATACTCATTGCTATCAAATTCTTCTTTCTTCCATTTATTTTTATTATATATATATAATATATATATAAAAAAAACATTTATATTTTATTTATACATACATACACACACACACACATTTTTATAGCTGTCTTCACTTCCCCTCTAAACCCAGTTGGTTTTTTAACCAATGCAGTCACCTTCTTTGATTATAGCTTTTTGGGCATCTAGTAAAGTGTTCTTAAACAATTCCCAATTATCTTTTACTTTTTCTAATTAAATTCTTCCTCCGAGCTGACTGGGTTCATAATTGTTTTAAGCTTTGTGAAATTAGCCCTTTTAAAGTACCAAGTTATATTAATAGTCTGGACTTTATTCTGTTTGCACATTATAAATATGATCAAATCGTGATCACTTGTACCTAACCTACCATTAATTTTTAGCTCTGTGATCCATTCTTCTTTACCTGCAAGATGAAGTTTAATATAGAATTCCCCTGGCTTACGTGCAACATTTTTTTGATTTAGGAAATTATCACCTATAATATTTAGAAATTCCATGGATGTTTTAATACTGGCAGCATGAGACCTTCAGCATGTCACTTAATCTGAAGTCCTGTCATCACATAGCTTTTTGTTTTTTTTCTAAATGTTACTGACAGATGCATAAGTAGGCGGCATCTGTTCCATTGTGTGATCTGGTGGTCTGTAGCAGATACAGCTAAACCCGCTTATGCTTTACCTATTAGGTCACTGATCCATATGCACTGAAAATCATTTTCTTTTGAGTTATCAATGACTTAGAAACAGGTAATGCCATTTTTGACAGAGTGCAATTTCAGTGCCACTTTTGCCCCCTTGAGCCTTCCTAAATAGGTTATAACCATTGATTTTAACATTCTGGTGGGCTGTGTTTTGGGACTTCCTATGTGTTAGCCCTTTGCTAACCCACTGATAAATGTCAGTCATTCTTAAGGAGCATGGATCAATACAATATGAACTGCTAAACTGAGATCCTTTAGTGTTACCAGAAGCTAAAAAGCTTTCTTGTTCTAGAAAACTTAAAAAACTAACTAACTTGGGTATTTCAGTATGCACATAGTAGCCAATACATCACACTGAGCTGGTAAGGCCCCTAGAAGTCACTAGGAACAGATTATCAGATTTTACCTCGATAGCAAGATGAAGTGAGAGAGCCAGATGACACTCTGCAAGTTATGGTTAGTAGTAAATTATTAAGGAAACATTTGCTTTGAACTAACAGAAAACACAAAACACAAGGCACTAGATATAAAAACTATGTAAAAAGAACCACACTCACAAACAAAAAAAAAAAAAAAAAAAAGTGGAAATGCTATGCATTCATTGTGCCATTCTGGGTGCATAGTTATAGCTCTTGTCAAAAAAAACAAAACAGTTACAGATATAAGAGAAATCATAAAAGCTTCATGGCTCCGCAGAAGCTGGAGGCACCATAATACACATACAAAATGGCTATTACTGCATGAGTGTCACCTTCCTGTGACACAGCTGTGCATATCATCAATATTGAAAGATCGGCAGTGCCAAATACTACTTTAAAAGCAGTGTTTCAAACCAAAAACTGCAGTAAAAGACAGAAGGAAAATATCATCACCTGAGAGAGAGCCTCAAGGGAATGACCCTTTTTCAGTACCTTACAAGGAAGTAGTTGCACTCAGGTTTTCCCCTTCCCCCATATCTGCAAACTTCTATTCTCAAGAATCGTTCCATTGAAATCAATGGAAGCACTCTTGTGAATCTGGCTTTGAAGATCTAGTATTACTGTCTCTAATGAGCTGGCTCAACAATGATGGGTTTTCCACATAAACAAACAAGAACAAAATGAAAAATATGCTTCTACATGTTTCAGTTTTTCAGCAAAACAGAAACAGGCCAGAAAAGGGGAGTGGAGGAAGACCCTCAAACTCCATCTTTTCAGTTTTTCATCAAAACCAGAAAATTTCAAATAATGAAAATTTTCATTTCAGCCAGAACACCTTTTTTCCCTTCAAAAAACAGCCAGCTCTAGTTTTTCTTCTAACTCTAGTTTATTGTTGAGTTTGCTATGCTGCTCCAATCTGTATTTTAGTGGCTGCCCAATGATCCCTCAGCCCTTTGCTGGGTGGGCAGTGGAAATATCTGCAAGGCTCTGGGGTTGGATTAAGGGACACTGTCAGGCATATCATCCTGAGCCTGGCTTAGTGTACACCATCAAAATGATCCCTGAATGGAGACTATATTTAGCTACATCATTTTTCACCTTCAGCCTCCAAAACAGTCCAGGCTAAAACATAATTTTTATCTTGCAGGGAACCCACACGGTCATAAAACAGGAGGAGTAGGCACATCCACGTACGACTATTTCAGCTGTGAGAAGTGGGATCTTTTAATATCAAGGTTGAAGGCAGAAGGGTTGAACAGACTAACTATGGACATATATTTTTTTCCAAGGTACAAAATATACTTTCAATTAAGAAGTTTGGCCTTTTACTCTATCAGAGCTTCAAATTATGCTGATGAACATGATTTTAAAATTAATACTCTAGAAACAATTACTGCATTCCTTGAAAAACAGAACTGATGGTAACAAGGTGCTTATTTTAAGAACAGGGCATTATTGTTCCACAGAATGAATGGTGAATCCTACTCAATAACCTCCTTTGCCTTGATGGGGCACAGCAGCATCTGTCTGATTTTGGGGGGGAGGGGGGGCGGCAAAGGTGAAAGAGTGGCTGGCTAAGACTTGCAAAAACTGGCCGTGAATCTACATGTCAGACCCTTTCAAATACATTTCTGTAATTGACTTTATAGAATCCAAAGCATTTTGATCTGGAGATGCATCTCCTTCATAGGCCTTTATCATTTAGGCACAAATATATGCATGCATGACCTTTGTTCACCTGCCTGGGTTCCCCTATAAAGAGCCTAATTTTTTACTTTCACCAGTTTTATGCTGTGGTAAATCCAGTCATTTCAACAGCATTAATCAGGATTTACACTGGTGTAAGTGGGAACAGAATCAGGCCTATGTATGCATGTGTTCAGTAAGAAAAACCATCCCACTAACCGTTTCTTTCCCCAGAAACACACTTCCTTTTCCTCAGGATCAATCATACTATGGATAAGATTTTTCAATATGACTCATGTTTGGTTGCCTTAATTTTTGGGTACCCTCCATGATACACTTCAATGGGGTCTGGTTATGTCAGGGTGGGTGCTCGGCTCTGTCTGAAAATTAGGCCCAGTGAGACATTCTAAGTTGGGCATCCAAAAATCATTGATCACTTTTGAAAATCTTAGCCACAGCTTCTGTAGTTCTTCCATGCAGAGTGCTCAGTAGCTTATGCCTACCCTTAGCAACCCCTGTGGTCAACGCAAGCACTGTGATCAGTTCCAGAGAAAGTTCCAGACCGTTCAGGACAGGGCTTAATTTCCCCTCTCTGGAAGATACACTGTGGCTAGCCGTAACAGGAACGTCCTCAGCATTCCAGGAGCTACTATCCTCGCACTGCCAGACCATTTCATAACTGCAAACATACAGATATAATAGGCTGCCAATCGTACAATGTTGCATCAAGGACCGATCTCTGTGTCTGGCCTCTTACTCAGTAAGCTAAAGAACTAGCACAAAGTAAACACTGTAAAGCAGCAACACAAAGTAAACACAGCTGCATATGGCTGTGAGGACCCTTCCCTGTCTATACTGTAAGGCTCCCCCCCCCCCCACCCCAGTTTGTAAGTTTGCTTTTAAATATATCTAATCAACTCTCCAATCAAAAAGAGTTTGAGCATTTCAGGATGGGACAGACAGAGTGTGCAGGAATAGGCAGTTGGTGAATACTGAGAAATAAATTCCTGGACTGCCCCATTTCCCCACACCAAACAGACCTTTGAGTCACAGCATCCTGCAGTGTTGCTCCTAGAGCAGGGGCGGGCAAACTTTTTTGCCTGAGGGCCTCTTCGGGTTTCATAAATTGTATGGAGGACCGGTTAGGGGAGGGGGTCGTGGCCTGGTCCCCACCTCCTATCTGCCCCCCCCCCCCGCCCCCCAGGACTCCTGCCCCATCCAACCCCCCTGTTCCCTGACGGCCCCTCTGGGACCCCTGTCCCATCCACACACCCCCGCTCCCTGTCCCCTGACCGCCCCCGAACCTCCACCGCCCCATCCAACCTCTCCTCTCATTCCTGACACACACACACTCCGGGACTCCTGCGCCATCCAACCACCCCTTCTCCCTGTCCCCTGACTGCCCCCAGAACCCCTACCCCTGATTGCCCCCTGTTCCTCCCCCAACCCCTACCCACACCCCTGCCCACCACCCCAAATTCCCTTGCCCTCTATCCAACCCCCCCGCTCCCTGCCCCCTTACCGCGCTGCCTAGAGCACCAGTGGCTGGCGGCGCTACAGCTGCACCGCCCAGCTGGAGCCGGGCCACACAGCCGCCACCGCACAGCACAGAGCCCCGGGTCAGGCCGAGCTCTGCAGCTGCGCTCCCCCAGGAGCTCACAGCCCCGCCGCCCAGATTGCGCCGGCGGCGGAGCGAGCGAGCTGAGGCTGCGGGGGAGGGAGGACAGCAGGGGATGGGCCGGGGGCTAGCCTCTTTTCCCCGTCCTGGCACAACAGGAATGTCCAGGGTGGAATGGTGATGGAGTCACAATAGCTCCTGCAACAACACACCCATGTGCCACCCTTTATTGAAAACTGCGCCTAAACACCACAATCTAGACCGGGGTGGCCAACCTGAGCCTGAGAAGGAGCCAGAATTTACCAATGTACATTTCCAAAGAGCCACAGTAATATGTTAGCAGCCCCACATCCGATCCCCCACCCACCACTCCCAGCGCCTCCTACCCACCAACAGTTCCGCTGATCAGCGCCTCCCCCTCCCTCCCGATCAGCTGTTTCGTGGCATGGAGGAGGCTCGGGGGTGGGGGGAGGAGGAGTGAGAGCACAGCAGGCTCAGGGGAGGGAAGGGGTGGAGTGGGGGCAGAGCCAGGGGTTGAGCAGTGAGCACCCCCCGGGCAAATTGAACAGTTGGCGCCTGTAGCTGCAGCCTCAGAGTCGGTTCTGTACAAGGAGCCACATATTATCTTCTGAAGAGCCGCGTGTGGCTCCGGAGCCACAGGTTGGCCACCCCGATCTAGACCTATTAATTATGTTTAATTGTTGACATGTTTTCAAAGAAAAGCAGAACAGTCCCTAACCAGAACCTTCCCCCCCCTAAAATTCCCCCATGTGGCATTAGCAGCTGTAAGAAACAAGAGCCTGTTCATCATTCCTACGTTTCCTTCCCACCCCAAATAAGCAATAAATCCAGACCCTTGTTGTATATAAGAAAATATGAACATATTTTGCATTATTGGCCAAATTCTCCTGTTACACCAGAATGGCTTACTCCAGCAATAACTAAGAATGGAGTTTGGCCCTATGCTTTAAATAACGTTTTTTAAATGGTGGACTTTGGCTGCCTAGTTTGTTTAGTGAGATAAGGTGGATGAAGCAGTATCTTTTTTTGGACCAACTTCTGTTGGTGAAAGAGACAAGCTTTTGAGTTTACACAGAGTTCTTCTTCAGGTCTGGGACCAACACGGCTACAACACCAGTGCAAACAACGTTTAGAGTAATTTTTCCTTTGATGGGACATAGCAGCGACTGCCTCTTCAAGATGCTAGGATGATATTGGATTCTGAATGTTTTATAAAAACTCAAGGTTCAAGGCAGTGTGTGAGGGTTGAATTGGGGTTTTTTGGTTTGGGGTGGGTTTTTTTGGTCTTACCCAATTCAAACATACATTGGCTTTTGGCATACTCCACTATGATAAAACCAAACCTAGGAGGAAACTATGGTTATCACCTTCCAAGACTGTTAAACCACTTCCTCAAAACAGTTCATACAAAGTTCTGTTCTGTAGGGAACTTAAAAAGGGACAACTCTAAAACTGTAAAAAAGTTATCAATCTAAGCAAGGTCACCACCAAAAAGTGACTTAACCTTTTCTCTCAAGTTTGCATCTTTTTGAAAGACACTCATTTAAAATAAAAACAACAGGATCAAATCAACAGGTTGAACTCAATAGGAGTTTGCCATAGACTTCAGAGGGACCAGGATTTGGCCTACCTGGCATCTAAAAACAGTAAATCACTCTAAAAAGACCTTCTTTAATCAGAAGGAGCGTATACACATGACTGCTGCATTATTTAGTTACTATGGTTACCAATAAATATTAACAGGCTGCTCCTTAGTTTGCTTTAATATAACAGATTTAATCAATTAGTTTTCCCATGCAATAATCCCATTCCAAAACAAGCATAAGATTTATCTCGCCCCTAAACTCCTGGCATTCTATCCACCACTAAGAGATGCTACAGGGTGTACTCAACTTCCAGAGTAAGGGTGGAGATAGTGTTCATGATGCTTCCCCATCTCCACACAAGGGAGAGTGGCCTGTATCATGCCCAAATACTGGGTCTCTCTTGGGACAACACACAACATTAAACAGGGAGTCACTGACCCAGCCTGTTGAGGTAATATATTTGGAACATCATGATCTTGACATGAGAGTTCAGTTGGTTCTGTTAATATATTATGAAGTAATTCTATACACTCAGAGGAATCTCCACTCAGACCAATTGTGCCTCTTCTGTGAGATCAGAGCAGCAGTTTCAGACTGAACCACTTTAGAGCTAGTTTCAAGCAGCTGCCAGCATTATCGAGAAAACTGTTTCTGTGCAGGAGCACAGACTATCTTCCTAAGACAGTGGTTTTCAGCCTGTGGTCTGTGGCTCCCTGGGGGTCTGCAGACTATGTCTAAGTTTTCCAAAAGGGTCTGCAACTCCATTTGAAATTTTCAGGGGGTCCACAAATGGGAAAAAAAGGTTGAAAACCACTGTCCTAAGACCCTGCCCATTCTGGAAGCAGAATCATGTTTGACAATACAATAGCTTAGTAAAACCATAATCGCACAAGCTTTGTAATGGGGTGTGAACTCCACAGCATCTCCAAATTGTTAACTGGAGCAGGAGAGCTCAGTTAGAGCACTTGATTGCAATTGAAGGCAGAGCCAGGCCCAATTAAAGACAAATCCCAGCTGGGGGAGGAGCTAGGTGGTCACTGTAAAGAGAAGAAATCCAGAGATGTCTGCGGGTAGAGAGGGGAAGAATTCTGCAGTGCTGCTTTTGGCAATAGAGACCAACAGGGTTGAAAGGAAGCCCAGTGAGAGCATTAGCCCTGGGATTGTCTCCTTAGTAAAGATTTCTGGCAAGAGGCCAGGAGAGAGATGGCGAAGTCACCAGGGTGGAGCAAGTGAGCCCTGACAAAATGGCAGGACCTGGACCTCCAGGGAGGTATTCGACTGAGGAACATAGCCAAGGGGAAACTTAAAAGGGATACAAGTTTGAACCCAAGAAAGGGAGAAGTTGTTTAAATTTGCATTTTCTATTGGGATTTGTTGAAGGACTCCAGGCCTGTGCCTTGAAAGAGGATGAATCTTGGGAAGAGAAAAAGGTGATGAGTCCTCACATGAGGGATGTAAGTGTGACACTGACAGACCCCGGTCATCGTTGGGATTGAACCTGGGACCTCTGGAGTTTAATGTATGAGCCTCTACTGCATGCATATATATATATATATAGAGAGAGAGAGATGTCTTGGTGCCACTAGATGGGACAGAACACCACACCCAGGAGGTGTGTGGGTTACATAAGGACCACTGGAGACCCGACCCAAGGTCTTGAAATTGTTTGTTGGGGTTCTGTTATCTTGCAAGGGGCAGAGGGAAACTATAAAGTGATCTGGCTGGAGGGCCATCACAAGTAGAGGTAGACCACCACAGGGCTGGACGAGCTGTCAGCAGGTGGCACTGGACAAGAGGAGCCTGGTGTGCCATGCCCACCCACAAGGGGCATGTGTCAGCACTAAGTTCACTCTAATACATCTTGCTATATACTACAGGGCTTCAGACTTACTTTATAATCAAAGGGTTTGAGCAGTTTAAATGTCATGAGGGATGCCTGTGTTGAGCTTCTGGGGCTGCAATAGCTTTCCCCACCAACAGGTGTGGCTGCCCAGCCACACAGGGCAGCTCCATGAGCAGGAGTGATGGAAGAGGAGCCAAACATGCTAAAGTAGCCTCCGCTGTCTTTTCATTTATTTCATCTGCTGTAGGTTTGGGGCAGAGGGTTGTAGACTCCAATCCCACCTGTCTTGCTGGAAAGGGGACTCATGTTTGCCCGTGGACATTTTGGATAACCATGTGGGAGAAGGGGAGAGCCCCACTTTTTGGCCCCATCACAGCTATAGCAGTTCACTGGGGCTACCTTTTCCTCCCTCTCGGCAGCAGGGATGGTGCAGGGGTATTTTCCAACTGAAAGACAGAGACTCCCAAAGGAATTGCAGGGTGGGGGGAAGAGACAGGAAAAAAAAATAAGTAAATTGCTTATGCTTAGGGAGAGGAATAATTTCAGTTTTTTCATCCCCTAGAAGGCACAACATACACACCACACTTATGCTCTCCTACCTAAACCCAGGGAGCTGTTCCAAATTTAATCAACACATGAACCAATCCAGCATGTATTATTTTAGTGGCATGAGTGCTTCTTCAACAGACCAATCACCTATATATGAAGTTCCTGTCCTTTCTGGGATCCCCAGCTGCAAATGAAGTTGGGTATCCTTTGCAACTGTGCTCAAAAAGAAACTCCCATAGCAATAGCACTGATTTCTTTTTAAGTATCTAACACCTAGAGAGCAAGCCCACCACAATCAGCCTAGTCTATTTATCATTGATAAAAATGTTAACATCTATTCAATGCAAAACTTGTTCTCACCTGCCTAAGCACAAAGAGCGATTAAAACTGATTACTGTACTTCCTGCTAGCAGAAATATTGAACAGCTATTTTGTACACCAACCCCAAATGATACACTGAAAATCAGAGCTACTTTACTGTAAATCTATACAGCCAAAGCTATTGCTGACTTTCTTTTCAAAGGACCGCATCCAGGTCCATAAGACCATGCATGGTACAATCCAGGATTCAAATCAACCCAATTCTAATGGTAGGCCACTTGGTTTGTCTTCATACACATCTCTGCACTGACTGTGAATAATACTAATCTCCATGCAGTTAAGAGTATTGCAGGGGTATCAGATAATTAAATGCCAGGACACAAAAGAATGATGCATGCTACTAGCTATGGTACAGCTTGAACAGCAGCAGAAAAGAAGGTTCCCCACACCCTATTCCTAATGTGTGACAAATCCCTGGTATGGAGAAACCATCTATATGGATATCGAGTTTGGTTTCCACATCCATTACTTCCTCAGCCTCTTTCCTGAACACCTACATCAGCACCTGTTGTAATGGGGCTTTATGCAATATGAAACCTTATCCACCAAAAAACAATTGAGCCACTGAACTTTCAGTTAACTGCAATGGTGAATGCTATGCAGGGTCCAGCTGCAGAGGCTGACAGTCGGCTTGCCAGCGTATGCAGAATTTGACCCTCCAGAAGCACCCCCGCAAGCACACACATCTCCTTCCATCCCATGACACCATTTCTTCCTAAAGCAACACCAGTCCCATGGCAACTCCCAATCTCCAGACTCACTCTTCCTATCTTCTAAGGAGAGGGGAGGCTAGGCCAGGAGGCCCAAACTCTCACCTCACTCAATCTTGGAACTGGTTGGTCAGCCAGAGAATAGTCGTCTGGCGTACAGGAAACCAATACTGTTCCCTTGACATCATAACATAGTCATAGTCTGCCCCTGCAGTTACTCTAGCATTTCCAATTATTTAAGCAGCCATTATCTACTAGCTGCCCTGGATTTAGATGAGTCACCATTTGATGCCTCTAGAAAACTTCAAGGAGCAAGCTCCTTGGCCAACAAAGGGAACAAGTTTAGAAGGAGAGAGAGGCAGGCCATTTGTATATCCTTGCAAGAGACAAAGGTGAGAATGGGAGGGCTGAGAGCTTTCAAAATAGCATCTGCTCTAGTCTGTGAATTGTTCATGACCCTGGCCAGACTGTTCACAAATTTAAAAAGAATCTAAATCCACCCTAATTACAGCTGGACTCAGGATTATAGTGCTACATTTTGCAAAACCTGACCATTGACCAAGGCCAATTTTAAACTTAGAAAAAAAAAGATTGGGGTGGGTGTGAATGGGATAAAGACAGAGCACAAGCTATGGAACCCAGAGACTAGACTGCAGCACTGGTAACAATTATTCCTGAAAGTGCCTGTTCTATACCCCATTAGGAGATGTTTTAGCGCCTCCAAACATGGACATGTATTACAAATACTGTAAAATAGATAACGCATGCATTGCCTTAATCAACTCTTTCCATTGTTGGAATTCAGCTGCCAGAACCAGGGACCCTCTCATTTAATATGAAATTTCATAAAAGGTAATAAGCCTGCTCCTTCAACGAATGGGACCTAATTGCCCAATGCCATTTGTGAACTTACAGTATGAAATCTTATTAAAAATTCTTATTTATATATAAACTGGCAAACAGTTTACCTTAAACAACAGATTTAGAAATAAAACAGATACCTTAGATGGGAATACAGTCTTGTTTCACATGATAAATTTAATTCTTCCCATGTACAGTGGATAAAGGAATTTGGTCAAAGTGTTCACTAAACTGAATTCTGCCAACTCCACTCTAAACATTTAAAATAAAGATCTTTGTACACAAGGTGAGAAGTGGGAATGAGTGGAAAAAAGAACTGAAATTCTCAGATGAGGTTACAAATCAAGGCTAAATAACTTTCAGTGAGTTGAGAATCTGCAAGATACCATATAGATACCAAAATTAGGAAGCCTTATTTGCTGTTCATAATTTGATCATAATATGGTAGCCATTTATTATCCTTCATTATGATGTTCTTTGCCACTTCTGGAGTGATTGAGTGGGTGCCTTTCAAGTAGGGTTGCCAACTTTCTAATAGCACAAAACCAAACGCCTCACCCCTGCCCTGCCCCTTCTCTGAGGCCCCGCACCTGGTCGCTCCATCCCCCCTCCCTCCATCGCTCATTCTCCACCATCCTCACTCACTTTCACCAGGCAGGGGCAGGGGGTTGGGGGGGGGTGCAGGAGCTGGGTGGGACAAGAAGTGAGCGGTTCAGGATGCACAAGAGGACTCCAGACTGAGGTAGGGGGTTAGGGTGTGGGGGCAGGGATGAGGGGTTTGGGGTGCAAGAGGGGGCTCCGGGCTGGGGCCAAGGGGTTCAGAATGTGGAAGGGGGTGCGGGCTCTGAGGGGGTGCGGGCTCTGGGGTGAGCGGTTTGGTGTGCAGAAGGGGACTCAGGGCTGAGACGGGGGTTGGGGTGCAGGAGGGGGCTCTGGGCTGGGGCCAAGAGGTTCAGAGTGTGGAAGGGGGTGTGGGCTCCGGAGTGGGTGGGGCTGGGAGTGAGGGGTTTGGTGTGCAGGAGGGGACTCAGGGCTGGGTCAGGGGGTTGGGGAGGGTGTGGGGTGCAGGCTCCGGGAGGGAGTTTGGATACGGGAGGGGACTCTGGGCTAGGGCAGGAGGTTGGGGGGCGGAAGGGAGTTCGGGATGCAGGGTCCTGGCAGCGCTTACCGCGGCTCCCAGGAAGTAGTCAACAGGTCCCTGCTGGCCCTAGGCACATGGGCAGCCAGGGAAGCTCCGTGCGCTGCCCTCGTGCCTGCAGGCACCGCCCCAGCAGCTCCCATTGGTCGTGATTCCTGGCCAGTGGCAGGTGCTTAGCCAGCACTCAGGGCGACGGCAGCATGCGGAGCCTCTGTGGCCGCCATGCGCCTAGGGGCCACAAGGACCTGGCGGCTGCTTCCAGGAGTCGTGTGGAGTCAGGGCAGGCAGGGAGCCTGCCTTAGCCCTGGGCCCCTGCTGCACCGCTGACTGGACTTTTGCTGACCGGAGCCGCCAGGTCCCTTTTTGACCTGGTGTTCCGGTCGAAAACCAGATGCCTGGCAACCCTATTTAAGAGAAGTACACTATGCACAAAGTAGCCAAGTCTTAAAACAACCAATCTAATAAAAAGTTATCTCAAAACGACATAAATAGAGCCAACACCCCAAAGTCATCTCCAGCTCCACAGCTGAGCTCAGCCTGGTGCAGGCTACAACAGTGCTCCTGATCTCTCTAACCTCTGCTGCCCCAAAATGTTCAGAGCACTGCAATCCAATGCACCTGTAACAGCACCAGCATGGGTCTTGCAGAACTTCTCATGAAAGCATGACTAGCAAGAAGCACCATCACAAGGATTGCTGTGGAACCTGCTCTGAGGCTGGTGGAGCAGTATCAGTAATGCTTTGAATGATACAAGCTGAATAGTGGTGATGGTGCAGTGCTGGGGGCAGGGAGAAAGTGACAGTTGTCTCACTACCAGATTAAAGTTGCAGTTCTTTGTACTAGCAAGGAGAATTGAGGTAGAAGCCGTGAAATATCTGCTTCCTCATTGCAGAAACTGACTTGTTCAGGGTGGTGCAATGTGCCTTGCTCAATAGTCAAAGTGAGCACGGAAAGGAGTTTAAATTCAGCCCAGGAATATTACGTTTGTTTATGTTATCCCTCACCCTAAGTACAAGAATACCTCCCTCAACACAAGTGCACTTGTGATGTTGCACAATAGGCAGCAGCAGTGTGAAACTGACTGGAATCACAGAATGTTCTGTTTTAGACCCATGCTGCTGTGGGGGGCGGGGAAGGGGACAACCCTATGCAGCAGCAACACAGATGAAGTTGAACTGGATGGTGCTTGGGAAGAGAAGAGATGGATCAAAGTTTTATCAGTTCTTACTCCCAGCATGCCTGCTTGGTGTGACAGATGCAGAGTCAGATTAATTGATGTTTTTGTTCACGTATTTTATTAAGAACATTTTTAACAGACCACATTACAGACAGAAATAGTAATATATAGTTCCTATATACCACTTTTCATCAGTAGATCTTAAGTTTGTATTTATATATATTTAATTACAATACACCTGGACTACTCCAAACAGGGTCACGTAACCAGTTGAAGCAAGGGACATCCCCTGTTTCAGATAATTGTCTGGTGGCTTCCCCAGAGCCAATCGATTCTGTAGACAATCAGCTTGCATTTTAGCTGATGTGGCAGCTTAAGTCCTGGTGGGTCGGACAGCCTTGGGGAAATCTGCAAACTGTCCATAATAGGGCAAACCATCCAGAAGGTTGAAATCTGAAGGCCAGGAGTCCTGCTGTGTTGCTTGCCCAAAGTATAGTAAGGTTTCAGAGTTGGAATGAGAAGAATGCTTGAAGCCTTCAGATAACTGGGGTTCTACTCTAATGAGTGCCAAGAATAAGATAGTCAAAGACATTTAGAAGTAGAATGGTTATTGAGATAAGGGATTAAAACAGGATAGATAAACATTCCAATAAAGCTAGTTTATGCCTGGGATGGGGGAGACCAGGAATTTTTAAGCTCTAGAAATCACTGCCAGCTCCATTTAGTCTCCAAGCCATCAGAAAGATAAGATTGTGTTCTCTTAGAACTGTCAATGCACCTCTATTCTAGCTACGGGGGGAGGGATAGCTCAGTGGTTTGAGCATTGGCCTACTAAACCCAGGGTTGTGAGTTCAATTCTTGAGGGGGCCACTTAGGGATCTGGGGTACAATCAGTACTTGGTCCTGCTAGTGAAGGCAGAGGGCTGGACTCAATGACCTTTCAAGGTCCCTTCCAGTTCTAGAAGATAGGATATCTCCATTAATTTAATTTACCCCTATCTAGTCAATAGCCAAACAACATCAAGCTAATTATTAAACTCTTTAATATGATATAACGTGAAAGATCTTTAAGGCAAATTAAATAAGATTATCTCCAAGTTTTGAATACGTAATGCTAAGAGAATAAGATTTAAAAATAATCAGTCTCCTGGGTAGATCAGTTGTTACCTTCTTTATATAACACTTTACAACTAGAAATTCTGTACAGTAATTCCTCGCTTAACATTGTAGTTATGTTCTTGAAAAATGGTACTTTAAGCAAAATGACGTTAAGAGAATCCAATTTCCCCATAAGAATTATTATAAATGGGGGGGGGTTAGTTTCCAAGGAAAATTTTTTTGCCAGACAGAAGACTATATATATATATATAAACACACACACACTATAAGTTTTAAACAAACAGTTCAATACTGTACATGGCAATGATGATTGTGAAGCTTGGTTGAGGTGATGGAGTCAGAGGGTGGAAGAGGGTGGGATATTTCCCAGGGAATGCCTTGCTGCTAAATGATGAACTAGCACTCGGCTGAGCCCTCAAGGGTTAACACATTGTTATTAATGTAGCCTCACATTCTACAAGGCAGCATGAATGGAGGGAGGAGACACAATGGACACACGGCAGTGGCTGCAAACATGCCACGCGGAAACTGAACGTGATGACGAACCCACGCTATCCCACTGGAGCGCACCACTCCCTCCACTTTCCAAAGTGCTGGGCGGTGCATGTGTGTGTGAGACAGAGATACACACCATGTGTGTGTGTGAGAGAAAGATGCACATTGCCCCTTTAAGTATGCTGACCTCACTCTGAGTACACTGCCTTTTTAAGTAGATAAGCAAGTTGAGACAGCAGCTTCTGCCAGCAAGCTCCCTCTGTCCTGAACCATGTAGTGTCCCACCCTGCTCTGTGGAGATGGAGTACAGGAGCGGTGGGGCAGGAGCAGGGGGAGAGGGACACCCTGACATCAGCACCCCTCTCCCTTCCCTCCCCATCCCCTGCACAGCAAGCAGGAGGCTTCCAGAAGCAGCTCCAAGGCAGAGGGCAGGAGCAGCACATGGGAGTGGGGGGAGGGACACCTGAACTGCCCAGCAACTGATAGCCTGCTGGGCGGCTGCCGCAGAGGGAACTTAGGGGAGCTGATAGGGGCTGCCGGCCCATCCTGGTTCCAAGCCCCCACCAGCTAGCTCCAACGGGCTGCTCTTCCTGCAAGCAGTGGACAAAGCAGGCGTCTGCCAAACAACATTATAAGGGAGCATTGCGCAACTTTAAACAAGCATGTTTTCTAATTGATCAGCAACGTAAAAACGAAACAACGTTAACCAGGACGACGTTTAGTGAGGAGTTACTGAACAGGGATACATTAATGTAATAGGTTTTTGAATGTGCTCTGAACAATTTTATAAGTCAGCACCTGTCCTTTCTAAGTTTTGCTTCCAGTAATTATATTGTGGGTCACAAAAGCCACACTACTTCCTCTAAAGTCCAATAGGAATATATTTTGAGGTAAAACTCAGGAGATAAAACTCGGACATGTTCTGTTCTGCAGTTCTCAATTCCCTAGTTTCCAAGGTTAATTTTCAAATACAAAGACTCATCCCATGTGAGCAGAGGCCATAGAACCTCCCTCCCCCACCCCTTGCAAAACAGCTGTCCTACTCGCAGTTGTGGAGTCATCCATTCCTACTGGCTCCCTCTCCCTCAAACCCTTACTCTCATTTGGGGAAGAGTGGAAACTCCTCTGATAAATTAAATTAAAGGCCTGAAGTAGAGAAAAGGCACAAGCCCCAGACTAAGTGCTAAATTCAGCCCTGGTATAAGCAAATGCAGTTCCACCTCAAAAAAGTTTCATCCACTTGAACCCAGGTTGAATTTAGATAAGGAAAGTCAGAAACCTAAAAGATGGAACAGGGATCAAACTTCTGAAAATACAGGTCTGTCGCATCTTACGCGCATTTAACAAGCACGATTTCAACTTTAAGCGATCGGCAAAAAAAACAAAAAACAAAAAGAGAAAAACAACACTTTTAATACTATACCTGTAGTGCGGGCGATTTCACCCGCCATTGAACTCAATGGGGTTTTGGCTATACGCGGTTTTCGCTTTACGTGCTAACCGCGGAACAGAACCCCGCGTAAGATGAGACAGACCTGTAGTACCCTATCAGCCAAAGGCACGAAATGCTGCTTAATTTCTCCATCTCTGTCAGTTTTTAAACCAAGATTAGGTGTTTTTTTCAAAAAGATCTTTTCTAGGAATTATTTTGGAGAAACTCTTCAGCCTGTGCTATACGGGAGGTCAGACTAGATGACTCCAGTGGTCCCTTCGGACCTTGGAATCTATTCACTGAGAGTTCATTCAGGCATCAGGAACTGGCAAATGCAATAAGAAAGGCTCATATCTCCTCACCTAAGTAGGAAAGCTGGAAAAATTATATAAATATTAAAAGTAAAGGAGTGGCATGTAGGTAAAAAAGAAGATAGGGCTCTGCTTTAAATTTTTTCCCCAGAAGAGGATCCTCCCGTATATTTATAACTAAAAGTCACCAGCAAATCCATCACCCTTCCACTGAATCTTATCTTGATCTATCTCTCTCCTGCTACTGCCACCACCTCCACCCAACCCAACCCAACTTTTTTTCTGAATCAAATGCAATGTATGTCTGTCTACTGGACCCAGTTTGAGCTTGCAATCCCTTCTTACCCCCTCACTAGCTTCTGTTTAGAGTATTTCAGCATACTTATACTTCCAAAATTATCACAACAACAGCACCCATATCCTTAGAGAACAACTGATTATGCCAAAAGAAAAATGGGAATAGTGTGGTTCACTAATTATAGATTTTGTTGCTGTTCTAATAAGAATAACCTTCTCAATTATCTAACCAAGTTAAAAATAGTGAATGAAATAATTCAAAGCTAAGTGTTTCTACAAAGCCAAGTGTTTAGGTTTATTTATTCTAAATCAAAATTCTTTGCCATTGGCAATGGTTTATTTATTTTTAGCACTAAAGTAATTAGCACTCTTCCACAAAATGATCTGGGGCTCTTTACATTACAAAGAGCTCCAAAGAAAGGAAACCTAGAAAAGTAAATATTTGTAGTCACCAGCTTTTTAAAAGGACCCTGTCAATTTAAAATCTAAGTCACTTAAAAATAAAAGTTCAAAGTACAGTCAGATATGGAAACTGCCCTTGAGTTTCTCTGCCAATATTTTTGTTTTGTGTTGTTCAAAGCATATATTCCTTTAAAAATATTTTCTTCTCCCCTGTTGTTTTGTGAAAGACCCACACTAACAACAGGGGAAATGGACTATAAACAAATAACCGGATTCTCCAGCTTGTGTAGTCATTTATATTTGTGCTAAGAGGTCATAAAATACCACCAAACCAGAATTCTCCACACATTTACAGAAGTGGTAGCATTGTACACACACTCTTCATAAATGGAAATGGCTAGGGCTCTACCAAATTTACATCCCATTTTGGTCAATCTCACGGTGATAGGCTTTTCATTATTTCAGCTATTTAAATCTGAAATTTATTGTACAACAATGGTGTTGTAATTGTAGGGGTCCTGATCCAAAAATGAGTTGTGGCAGGGTCAGAAGGTTATTGTCGGGGGAGTTGTGGTACTGCTACCCTTACTTTTGTGGTGCTGCTAGCTGCAGTGCTGCCTTCAGAGCTAGGCAGCTGGAGAACAGCGGCTGCTGGCCGGGAGCCCAGCTCTGAAGGCAGAGCCGCCTCCAGCAGGAGCAGCGCAGACGTAAGGATGGCATGGTATGGTATTGCAACTCTTACTTCTGCACTGCTGCTTGCAGAGCTGGGCCCTCAGGCAGCAGCTGACACTGTCCAGCTGCCTAGCTCTGGAGGCAGCAGCACAGAAGTAAGGGTGGCATGGTATGGCATTGCCACCCTTACTTCGGCTGCTGCTGGCGGGGCACTGCCTTCAGAGCTAGGTGCCCGGCCAATAGCCGCCGCTCCCTGGCTGCCCAGCTCTGAAGGCAGCAAAGAAGTAAGGGTGGCAATACCATGATCCCCTCCAAAATAACTTTGTGACCCCCTGAAACCCCCTTTTGGGTCAGGACCCTCAATTTGAGAAACTGGTCTCCCCCATGAAATCGGTATGGTGTAGGGTAAAAGCATATAAAAGACCAGATTTCATTGGGGGGGGGGGGGGGAGAGACCAGATTTCACGGTCCGTGATGCGTTTTTCATGGCCGTGAATTTAGTAGGGCCCTAGAAATGACTAAAGAAGATGCAAGGCAGTACAGAATCAGGCTCTAAGGACTGTAAAATGCAAATGATAGAGAAAATGGGGGGACTGGGACAGTGGGTGGAGTAAACTTTTTTTTTTCCAATCTCTTTCATTTCTATTAGTCTTAGGTGTTACTTGTAAAAATAGTAAGCAAAAAAAAAAATCCTATTCATGTGTTTTCTAAACTGATGGTGTCTCTTCATTTTTCTTACGAAGTGTTCATATGTGTTTTGTAGTAAAAGGTTTATTACTGCCACACAGGGCGTTTTTCAGTAGGAAATCTTATCTACATAGTAGATATGTTGGCAACGTCTCCCAGAGTCCAGGATAAGTGCTTCTTTTAAAAAAACACATTATAAATCAAAATAATTGATATTTGATTTTTCTTTCATATTTTAATTGTTCAAAAATAAATTAAAAGTAATCAAAAGTAAGAGGGCTGTAACATAAAACGCTGCATGATCTATTATGATGACCTTTTAATTGAGTTCTTCTGTCTTATTATGCTTTTATGTATTTGTTTATTTTGATAGAAAAATGGTCCTCAACATAATGTTTAGAAAGTGAATGTTTATAAATCAGCCCCAATAACTACCATCTATAGATTCCTTCTCCTTTATTTGGATAGTATGTTCTGCTTTTCTTTAGTTTAGTGAGAGCAGCAGAAAACTTACTGAATTTTTATTTCAGTAGGCAACAGTTGTTCCTGTTTCTCTCTTTCCTCTTCAAGTAGTGTTGGCAAAAACGCAAACTAGCTAAAGCAGGGGTAGGCAACGTATGGCATGCGTGCTGAAGGCGGCACGCAAGCTGATTTTCAGTGGAACTCACACTGCCTGGATCCTGGCCACCATTCCGGGATGCTCTGCATTTTAATTTAATTTTAAATGAAGCTTCTTAAACATTTTAAAAACCTTATTTACGTCACATACAACAATAGTCTATTTATATATTATAGACTTATAGAAAGAGCCCTTCTAAAAACGTTAAAATGTATTACTGGCATGCGAAACCTTAAATTAGAGTGAATAAATGAAGACTCGGCACACCACTTCTGAAAGGTTGCCGACCCCTGAGCTAAAGGAACCCTTTAGCCATCTGCCACATACCCATCTCCCAGCCAAATGTTTATACATCCTTGGCTACTAGAGTAAAGATTCTGTCAAAAAATTCCCATGGCATTATAGTATTTCAATTTGAGGTAATAAAACTAAGTAGTGATGGTTTTAGATCAGAGGTGGGCAAACTATGGCCTGCGGGCCACATCCGGCCCGCGGGACCATCCTGCACGACCCCTGAGGCAAGCCCCCGGCTCCTCTCCCGGTGTCCCCGCTCCCCAGCAGCTACGCCACCACACGGGCAGTGCTCTGGGCAGTGCTCTGGGTGGCAGGGCTCCGCACTCCTATAGGGCAGTGCGGCAATGTGTCTGGCTCCAGCCAGGTGGCGTAGCTGCCGGAGCGGCATGGTAAGGGGGCCAGGGCCTGGGGATTGGATAAGGGGCAGGTGGTCCCAGGGGGCAGACAGGGGACAGGGAGCAGGGGGTGATTGGAGGGACAGGGAGCAGGGGGTGATTGGATGGGGCGGAGGTTGGGGGGGAGCGGTCAGGGGACAGAAAACCAGGGGCGGGGGAGTGGATAGGTGTGGGAGTCCTGGGGAGCCTGTCAGGGGGTGGGGGTGTGGATAGGGGTCAGGGGATGGGGAACGGGAGGGATAGGCATGGGGTTCCGGGGGGCCTGTCAAGGGGTGGGGGTGTGGATAGGGGTCAGGGCAGTCAAGGGACTGGGAGCAAGGGGGTTGGATGGGGGTGGGGTCCCAGGGGCGGTTAGGGGTGGGGTGTCCTGGGAGGGGGCGGTCAGGGGACAAGGAGTGGGGCGGAGTGTCAGAGGTTCTGAGAGGGGCACTCAGAGGGTCGGAGGTGGGAGGGGCTCAGATATGGGGCGGTGGCCAGGCTGTTCGGGGCCTTCCCTATCAGGCCCTCCATACAGTTTTGCAACCCCGATGTGGCCCTCAAGCCAAAAAGTTTGCCCACCCCTGTTTTAGACCAAGCTAAACATGTTCAATAATTCATTCTCTTGAGATTAATAGACTGAGAGCCCAATCCTGCTGCTGTATAAAGGCTGCATTAACATCTATAGTATTCATCCTACATATTGATGTATGTGATTGGATGTTTAATTATCATAACATGATCAATATTCATTTTCTAGCCACTTGGAAAAGTTTTTGGAAGGAAACATAAATAGTAAGGCCAAAATTTTCAGAAACAGCCACAGATTTGTGTGTGCCTGACTTGAAACCAGTAGGGCTGGAGGCTCAGTGGTACTGAGGACCCATACCTCCTGTTGAACTGATGTTTCATGCATAAATTTGACACCTTGCACCTAATTTTCAGAAGTGCTGAAGTAAATGGGAGCTGCAAGTTCTCAGCATCAGGTACAAAGTAGTTCAGTCGGGGGCATCCTAAAACTGATGCACAGGATGAATGGGCACTTTTAAAAATGTGGTGCTTTGAGCCAAGAAATTCAGAGCCCCACAAGGTTATTAACAAATCTTTATTAAAAAAAAACAACCCTGTAAGGATGTTCTACAAAAATATACCTATTATTATTAAAATATTCCTCTCCTGGTGTAGCTGCATGACAGGTGTAATGCACACCAGCCACATAATCTCACACCTGAATCTCACGGCAGCAGACTCAGAATAAAACAGGCAAGACAACTTAAAGCAACTGGCAAAAGTAACTGTGTAAGAAGTGTCTTTGTGTTGCTGGATGAATAAGAACAGGAGGACGCTGGGAGTGTTCCTTTTCAATCAGGAGATTGTAAAGTGCCTTGGGATCCTGGGGATTGAGAGATAGGGGAAATTCTGGCCCCCTCAGAGTCAGTGGAGAAACTCCAATTGACTTCAATGGGGCCAAGATTTCAGGGACACCTGGTTTTAGGAAGACAAGGGGAAACACTGGCATGTAGTTAGCAAAACCTGGTGTCTGGGGAGGGCAGTAAACTTGGTGAGCATTAGGGAGCTGCAGCCCCGGGCTCTGCATGGGCGGGGGGAGAGAGCATTCAGGAGCCACTGGGACAGGGCAGGGTCGGTGTGAGTCCCCTGCAGAGGTCACTGCAAGCCGCATTACCTTGTAGCTGGGCTGAGAGCGACTCTTGGTGCTGCTGGTACTTGAGCGCCACCGCCTCGGCTTTCCTCAGCTGGCTCTGTAACTCGTAGTACAGCACGGCCCCGTAGAGGAAGCCGAACGCGACGGTCAGGAGCAAAAAGGTCTGGAAAATCCGCTTCTGTTTTCGGGAGCACATCCCGTTGCCCATAGTCCCTCCTCGGGTCCCGGAGCCCCCCCACCCCAGGCGGTTTAGCAGCAGCTGGAGGAGGAGGAGGAGGAGGCAGCATTGGGCACCAAGGGACAGAGCCGGGAGGAGGGGACCCTGAGCGCTTAGTTCAGCCCCCTCCCACTGCTACTGCCCTGAAACCCGGGAGCTCTCCGCAGCCCGCCCGTCCCGAGCATGCTGCAGCCCGGGGGCTCTCTGCCGCGGGAAGGGGGCTCGGTGGCCGCCGGGGGGTGGATGGGGGTGGATGTCTCTGCTCTAGAGAGCAGCTTCCTGCCCCCCTCCTGCCTTACTCTAGGGCGGGGAGAGGTGGGGGCAGCAGCTCATCTGCTGGGGTGACTGGGCGCGTGCTGGAGGATTGGAGGGGGTGTCTTTACACAGCAGCTCCCCTGGTCCCTGCCATCCTATCTGCGGGTCTTGAGGGCTGGGGCGGTATGTGCGCTGCAGTGCTCCTGCCCAGGGTACCAGTGTGTCTGTGGGTGCTGGGGTAGGGGGACTCTGTATAGCAGCTCCCCTGCTGGGGTTGCTTTGGGAGATGGTCAGAGGGCGAGCGTGTTTCTCTGTCAGCTCCCTCCTCTCCTGCTCGCTCTAAAGGGGGGTGTCTCTGTGCATCAACTCCCTCCCCTCCTGCCCGCTCTAGGGGGGGGGGGGCTTTTGTGCATCAGCCCCCCCCTGCTCTGAGGGGGGGGGCTCTCTGTGCATCAGCTCCCGCCCCTCATGCCCGCTCTAAGACGGGGGGTCTCTGTGCATCAGCTCCCTCCCCTCCTGCCTGCTTTACCGGGGGGGGGTCTCTGTTAACCAGCTCCCTCCCCTCCTGCTCGCCTTACTCCGCAACCACCTGAACGGGAAACAAAGGAAACTTCCCTGCCTGCCCTGGCCACCTTCCAGCCCTTAACTTACGTGTCACCTCCGCTCCTCGGCTGCTCGCTGCAGTGGAATCCCCGAAGGAAGTCCCGCTCCGGGCGCTGCCTCATTGGGCCCAGCCTCTGCCCACTCCCCTCCCTTCGGGAGCAGTGTCTGTGCGCATTGGGTGCCCGCTGTGTCCGTCCGGCTCACGGGGCGCTCTCCTTCCCTCTCCCCGCCTTCTCCATTCCTGGATCGCCGCCCCTCGGAAGACAGGACGCTGGAGAGCTGGGAGATGCATGTGCACGCACGAGTGCTATGCGTGTACCTGCCGGCTGCCAGACACGAAGTGTGCGTGTATACACATTCCAGCTCGGGACACAAGCGGGGTGTGTGTGTGTGTACACTCCTGCTTGGAAACAGACTCGGTGTGGGTAGCTCTTAGCTGTGGGCACAGGTTGTGTGTGTGCCCACACACTTTTCAGATGCAGGTTTTTATGTTGTACAATCCAACTACGGTGTCAAGTATCAGAGGGGTAGCCGTGTTAGTCTGGATCTGTGAAAAGCAACAGAGAGTCCTGTGGCACCTTTAAGACTCACAGAAGTATTGGAGCTTATGCTTATGCTCCAATACTTCTGTGAGTCTTAAAGGTGCCACAGGACTCTCTGTTGCTTTTTACAAATCCAACTACGGATACGTCTGGGCTATGTGTGTGCTTTCCAGCTGTGCACACCTGTAGTGTGTGCATGTGGCAACAGAGAACAGTTTGTGAAGGTTGGAGTGTTGTACACTCCATCTGCAGAAAGAAATGGTGTGTGTGTACATTCCAACTACATACTGCTCGCACATTCCTGCTGTATCTCTTTTCCAGGTGCTGGGTGTGTAGGTTCCAGCTGCATACATAGATGTATTGTGAGTGTGTGTGTGTGTGTGTGTGTGTGTGTGTG